>NC_092237.1:49150721-49305721 GCF_036320965.1 Panulirus ornatus
TTACATGAAAAAGGTTCCCAACATATTCTTATTATATACTTTTCTCCTCACTTTTGTCCAACATTTATATTCTGTTCATTCAGTGTCAAGTTGGCATTTATCTTCTGGGGTCAACATCTCACGCACAGCTCCGGTGTATTGCCACACGCCAGCGACCCCATGGTACTGCAAACAGCTCAATGTTTACTCTCTTCCCATTACACTGACTTACTGCCACTAGTTATGTCATGCTGTGTTCTGCTCCGCCGGTGGCAGTGTCCAGGTATGGTCTCAACGTTTACCGACCCATCTCGTGAGTAAACCACAGACAAATGTTTGTAGTTCAATTCTGCTGAAATCAAACTACAATGTTTGGTTCATGTTCATTAAGTCTTGATTCTGAGTGATAACCATGTCACAGTAGAGAAATTCTGGTCCACTGATCATCTAGAAGTTATTAATGATGTCTTCAAATATTTAGAACTCAAATATAACGTCATATTAACTGTAATCGTATGGCTTATTATCTAATACAAAGAAAGGGCTTAATCTAACTCGAGAATAGTGTAAAATACTGCTTCATTAGCAAGGAATTTTGCTAACAAACCAATTTCACTATAGTTATTACTTAAAAAAAAAACAATGGAATGATGAAGAAAAATCATAAGTTTAACTGACTGAACCAGCTGTAAGCGGACATGAGTACTAAAAAGAAAAAAAATATATACTTCGTGATGCAAGCAATGGATAATAGCTGAAGGGAAACGAGTCGAATTAAATAGATAAGTATTAGCAAATCTTTCTCAGCAGGAGCGTACTATACCGTACCTTACGATAAGTCGTTCACTCAAAAGAACTGATGAACCAGGCTCCTGCTACTCATCATAAATATGATGCCAGTTTTATCAAATATTCTGAAGACAAAGATTATTGTGGTAAACGTCATGTAAAAGACGCATTATTGTGGTAAACGTTGTGTTAAACGGTCTGCCTGGTGATGCTCCAGCACGGGCTAACAGGGACTGTGGTGGACAGCGATATTATTGGCAAGATATCAACTAAATTTCAATGTTTCTCTCGGGTTTGTACGATATATACACCTTCTACTGATACCACTATAACTTAGACATTTTATAGTTTCTGGTGTAAATACGACGTCTAAATATTTTTCATTGGCACAATTTTTAACCCACATTCAATCGCTTCTTGGTTTTGTTCAATGTTTTAAATCTTTTCCTGACATCCTTTTTACAATTGTTCTTTATAAACAATTACAAATGTATTAGTACTTTATCTTTTCTTTCATGCTTATTGACCGTTTCCCGCATGAGCGAGGTAGCGTCAGGAACAGACGAAGAAAGGCGTCATTCGCTCACAACCATTCTTTGGCTGTCAGGTGCAATGCACCAAAACCACAGCTCCCTATCCACAACCAGGATCCACTGACTTTCCATGGTTTTCCTCAGCTGCTTCACATGCCCTGGTTCAGTCCACTGACGACACTGTTATAATACTGCGACATTAAAATTATTTCATCGCCCTTTTAAAGACAAAATACGATTTGATTCGTAAAGTCTCCGGAACTGTTCATCGACTTCCAATTTCTGCAGTCTCGGGGAAAATGATCTGAGTAAACCAAAGATCTTGCGATGCGCCTCAGCGAGGTTTTTAAGTGTAGGTTTAAGGTTGCGTGAGGTTTTGTGTGCCTTTGGGTTTAGTTATGTTGGGAGAAAACTGCGACGTAGTCCTCCCGCACAAAGACAGATGGGAGTATCGGACACATTCCCGGCTCCCGAGCCTCCAAAAATCGGGAACCGGTTATCGGTCTCGGAAACACTCCACAGCTGATTTGAAATGAAGCGGAAACATTTATTTCACCTCCACTTTGTCGTGTTATGCTGCGGTGGTTTAGCATCCACACCTGTCCGTACCTCCTTCAGTTTGAGATCTGAGTATGCCGTATTTACGGTAATGTCGCATGAAGAGCTGACAAATACTTGCCAAAAAGCAAGTCAAATAAAAATCTCGTCAGCAGAAGACACAGAGACACTACAAACACACGAAAAAGTCTTCCACTGGGAAACCGAAACCGTTTTCCAATGGGGTTAAGTTGCGACTGTGATATAGGGATGTACCAGACCTACTAGGCTGTGGCGGTTATGTGGGCATGCAAGCCGCGGCTTTCAATTGCCTGGTTGATCAACTTCCTAACTCGTAGGCTTTGACTTGGCCCAAGCTCTGGGGTAAATATTCCCAAAGTCTACATCAGACTATTTCTTTTTCTTAAGCTAAGAATATGGAGTTTGCGATAGATGCAAAAATTAGAGATAAGAGATGAGAGAAACATTTTCAATATGGCATGTTGGTAAGTTGTGACCAAGAGGGTCAGCAGTTAAGGATCACGTGATCTATACAAGCCTTAAATACCAGTGAGAATCCTAAGAAGGCTGGAGGTGGGTGAGCGTATAATAGAGAAAAATCCTTGTATAGTTTTAATACGGTTTTGATGTACGAATAATGCAACGGAATCATAGTTCATTTTTTCTATCCACCCCCGCCCCTCATTTCTTCTCGAGAATGGAAATAGTTCCTTTAGGATTAGGTCGGTTAACTGCCATCAGACGCAGTTCGTGTTGTATAGGATAAGGTCAAACGCATCTTTGCCAACACCCAGGATGGAACTCGACCATCACGACTGACACCAGCAGTTGTGTACACGGCACGACACGCAAACGACAACACCAACACAATAATATCCGTTGCCTTCCTTTATGCAGCGCGGACTTGCCACGCCACAAATAACACTTGCTCTTCAATTCTCGTCACCTAATACTATACAAAAAAAAAGATAGCCTTATTTTGCTTTATCGCTGTGGAATCAACTTTATGAGAAAGATTTTATCTCTGATGAAATAAAAATTTTTGTATAACACACAAACTCCCGAAGTAATTTAAAGTTTCAAAATTGTAAATAAAAAAAAAATCGCACTTTGCTTCACAATTTCTCCAAGTTAAGGATAAAGAGGAAGTGACCAGAAATAAAGACATGTGTATAAAGAGAAGGTGATGTAATACAAGCATGGGACAATTTCTCCATCAACTGTTCTACAACAACTGAATAAACTAACATCATATACAGTTAAAGTCAAGACTATCAACACATCCAAAACACGGCAACAATCAATTTATAAATGAATACGATACTTTAAGGTGAATTAAAACACGTACAAGAATTTCAACATATACACTACACGTATTTCAACATGTTTTCCCCCACAAACCCCGCGCCTAAACTCAGCTCTGCATGTGTTCTCCATTCATATTTACAAATAAAATTTCAAAATCAGTATATATCCTCTATATTACACATTGCTCTTTCGTCAATATATTCGATACTACACATTAACCTTACTCAGAGCCTGATAATGTGCTGAAGAGAGTGGTGGGGAGGGGAGGAGCCTTCTACTTTACAATCTCTGCATGTAAGGATTAAGAACTACACATAATATTATTGTCTCCCATCAGGTCACCTCATCAAGTTGAGCCCACCAGGTTTTCTGTTACCGGGCCTCCCAGGGACTGGCAACACCTCAGTGGACCCTCACGCCAGCAGGAGTGCCTGGGAAAGGTCAAGACGCCTATATCTGGCGACTCATAACTTTTAATTAAACCATCCGACCTATATATATATATATATATATATATATATATATATATATATATATATATATATATATACCTGTGTGACGTCAGCATGCCGGAGAGAGGACCTTACACCACACAGCCAGCGGTACTGGCAACACTGGCCTCTCCCTCACCCTGCCGGTAGTACTGACAACACAGGTCTCTCCCTCACCCTGCCAATGGTATTGACAACACTGGTCCCTCCCTCACCCTGCCAGTGGTACTGACAACACTGGTCTCTCCCTCACCCTGCCAGCGGTACTGACAACACTGGCCTCTCCCTCACCCTGCCGGTAGTACTGACAACACTGGTCTCTCCCTCACCCTGCCAATGGTATTGACAACACTGGTCTCTCCCTCACCCTGCTGGTAGTACTGACAACACTGGTCTCTCCCTCACCCTGCCTGCGGTACTGACAACACTGGCCTCTCCCTCACACTGCCAGTGGTGCTAATAGCACTGGCCTCTCCCTCAACACTGCTAGCGGTACTGCCAACAATGGCCTCTTCCCACCCTGCCAGAGGTACGGTTAACCTCTCGCCAGGATTTCCTTTATTTACCTCCCCCTCCCTTACCCCAGTTACCTTAACCTGTCTTCTTCCACTACTCCATCACCCGCCTCCCCTCCCCCTGGCATCTCCCAGCCACTGTCTGCCCCGATCCCCGGGGCCCACGACCCTCCCCCGGGCGGCAGGTGGCAGCACAAACACCGTTAACGAGACCCTTGTTTATACACGCTCGAAAACTTGGGATACACGACGCTAATTTAATCTACAGCTCCCGTGATACTTACATGCTCCGTCACGGAAACACACTCCAACATTTACAAACACACGCATTATATATATATATATATATATATATATATATATATATATATATATATATATATATATATATATATATATTGGAAAGGATCACAATTTTGCGCGTGATCAAGATATTCCTATGTGTTTCACTTTCCCCGTGGACTCATAGGAATTTATATATATATATATATATATATATATATATATATATATGTGTGTGTGTGTGTGTGTGTGTGTGTGTGTGTGTTTGGACGCCGCCTGTCTGATGTTACATCGCGAGTGAAAAGTCGCCTTTAGCCCGGCTATATCGTCAAAGAACTTCCCATATCAAAGGAGAATGAATTCCCTCGCTACTGGTAGTAGCGCAGCCCCGGGCGGCTGCAGAAGCCTTTGGAAACGTTCTGTGCAACACAGGATTCATAGCACTAGGTCCTGGGTGATATATATATATATATATATATATATATATATATATATATATATATATATATATATATATATATATATATATATATATTATCCCTGGGGATAGGGGAGAAAGAATACTTCCCACGTATTCCCTGCGTGTCGTAGAAGGCGACTAAAAGGGGAGGGAGCGGGTGGCTGGAAATCCTCCCCTTTCTTGTTTTTTTTTAATTTTCCAAAAGAAGGAACAGAGAAGGGGGTCAGGTGAGGATATTCCCTCTAAGGCCCAGTTCTCTGTTCTTAACGCTACTTCGCTAACGCGGGAAATGGCAAATAGTATGAATATATATATATATATATATATATATATATATATATATATATATATATATATATATATATATATATATATCACATGTTTACCAAATGGCGTCCTAGCTTCGTCTCTTCGATGTATATCAACCGACTGTTATTTCTCTCTTGTGTCTCCCCTGATGATGTGATTATTGCACGAAAGTGCACTTGGGAACTTATCGTGTTTCATTGTGTTCGTGGACTCATAGGAATATATATATATATATATATATATATATATATATATATATATATATATATATATATATATATATATATATATATTAATTTTCCAAAAGAAGGAACAGAGGGGGGCCAGGTGAGGATATTCCACAAAGGCCCAGTCCTCTGTTCTTAGTGCTACCTCGGTAACGCGGGAAATGGCGAATAGTTTAAAAGAAAAGAATATATATATATATATATATATATATATATATATATATATATATATATATATATATATATATACATATATATATCACATGATCGTTATATGGCCACTGGCAACTTTAGGGTCGGTCGCAATGGTAACTATTTCCTTCCTCACAGGGATGAGCACTGGAACTCTACCTTCTTGTGTCCTCCTATTCTTATTTCTTACGTTTGAGGCTCCTCCAGTCATGGACTAAAAAGGCCACATCAGGGCTGGGCCTTAATCTGAACATAGAAAGATTAATGGAAGGGAAAAAGAATAGAAAAGGGAGAGTATTTACTAATTTAGAAGGAAGTGAAAAACCTCTCTTTTAAAAGAGAATTTATCAGGTCATAGTTGTTTGGAAAGACATGAGAAGGCAGATAGTTCCAAAGTTGCGAGGTGTAGGGAAAGAAACAGTTATCGAAACGGCCTACCAAGTCGCCAAACAAAGTCATAATGTGACGCAGCAGCTTGCTGAGTACTGTGAGGTCTAGCTAGTGGTAGGGGGTACGCAGGCAGCCAGCTCTCAGGAGCAATAACTAAAGTAATGCTTTTGGACGACGGTAAATGAACCAACATTGCGGCGCAGGGCAAGCGGGTCAAGTTCTGAAGTTAGCCTGGGAGAGTTTATTAGTCTGACCGCTTTCGACTCATGCCTGTCAAACTTCTGTGCCGTAAATGAATGGTAACAGTTAGGAGAGAAAACGGCAAATACATGAAATATCATCAAAGAAACTATATATATATATATATATATATATATATATATATATATATATATATATATATATATATATATATATATATATATATAAAGACCGTAAAATTCCCTCCTCTCATGCAAAAATATGTCTTTGCATTGATTTTTCATACCTCTAAAAATGTGTAGTTGTGCGAGTTGTTTGTTTGTTTGTTTGTGTGTGTGTGTGTGTGTGTGTGTGTGTTCCCATGCTCGTAAGGGTCCGCGCTTGTATAGTTTCTATCGACACACCACTTGTGTTAGATATCTAACACGCGATCCAGTGTACGTTCATGTATGTCTATTTCTGAGGGCGCCATTTCCTAACCTTCTCTTTCATCTCACAGCCTTTTAAGTCTTCCAGTGATATCTGCAAACGTCAGTTATGAAGCGAACATTGCTGAGAAAACATCAGAAACCCTAACCAGTCCCATGATACTGTTAGAAGTTAAAAAGGGTCATTACCCAATTACTTAGGCCAATAATTATAGAGGACGGTGACTTGATTTAAGACATCGAAGCCATGGCAAAGATTGTTTTTATGTCTTTACAAATGAAAATACATCTCATGTTCCGAGGAAAACGTTTTGCAACATACTGCAACAAAAAATTAAGATATACTATCAGGTGATAAATGACTGATAGTAAATAAAACAAGCCCACATAATTTTCATCCGAGGACACTGAAAGAGGCGAAAATATGAGAGACAGTTAAATTCTAAACAACTTTCTTCAATAAGTCTCTTGCTACGGGAAATATTCCGGTGGAATGGAAATTTATCAATGTAACACAGGTATTCAATAAAGGTAATAAATCACTGCCCAGAAATTATTGCCCAATTACCTTAACGTCTGTAGTTGGTGAACTAATGAAAACCTACAAACAAAGCCTTTTTAGATGGTAAGTCTTTCACTCAAAATACTACAAAAGTCTTAAAATGTTTCTAAATATCTCTCCTCAATTTTCTTTCTTGATCACTTGAAGTGTTTCAACATAGTCCAGGATCAGAGCACCTGGACACAGGCTGTCAGCGGACAGCTCCCCAGCAAGCGACACCTGGAGCAAAGGGCGTGGGTCTCTATGCTACGTCACGCCTCTTCCCACGGTACCAAACTCATTACTGACCTCAAGAGACGCTTGTCTGACGAGACGTACACAAGAAAATGGAAGGCTGTTGTGGTGGAGGGTGACCACAGCGCCAGTAGTGTTACCGCGAGGGTCTGGCCTCAACACAGCCAGCAGTGTTACCGCGAGAGTCTGGCCTCAACACAGCCAGCAGTGTTACTGCGAAGGTCTAGCCTTAACACAGCCAGTGGTATCACCGTGAGGGTCTGGTCTTAACACAGCCAGCAGTGTTACCGCGAAGGTCTGGCCTCAACACAGCCAGCAGTGTTACCGCGAGAGTCTGGCCTCAACACAGGCAGCAGCGTTACCGCGAAGGTCTAGCCTTAACACAGCCCGTAGTGTCACCGTGAGGGTCTGGCCTCAACACAGCCAGCAATGTTACCGCGAAGGTCTAGCCTTAACACAGCCAGTAGTGTCACCGTGAGGGTCTGGCCTCAACAAAGCTAACACGTCACACTTACCCAGCCGCTACACCTGTCATCCTCGGCTACTGCCCGCCACCTCCCACTAGCCTCAACCCTCACCTGCAACAAAAGAGGAGAGAGCACTGAACTTCATGTTCCATATACGAAAAAAATGTATCATAAGAATAACCAATAAGTATCCACAACTGGTCTGAATTAAGTATTCCATGCCTTAACCAGGGATTTACAACTGTTGTCACGTCTACACATGCTCAGGAGGATGGTGGGCAGTGTTGTCAGCCTGTCGGGACAGAGGGGAGGAGACAACTGTCTCAGAAACGATGGCAGAAATGCTTCTCGAGGAAGACAGAACAGCAGGAGACGGGGGGGAAAAAATATGATTAAAAATTTCCTCATGTCTTCCTGTGGTTGGGAGGAGGCAGACAAGGGATCGGCGAGAGAGAGAGAGAGAGAGAGAGAGAGAGAGAGAGAGAGAGAGAGAGAGAGAGAGGTAGGGGATGCGAGTACCCCAGCCATGCCAGCATTACCCCATGTACTGACGGACGAAGCCTCTCGCCGTCAAACTTTAGTCAACTAATCCGAAAACGGGAACCTTAAAGGTAAAGAAAATGTCTAAGATTTGTGAGTCACAGCTGCCTGGTGGAGTGAATGATGGAACCTCCCCGATACACACATGATGGATTAAAATCACAGCTTTCTATGATGAAAGATGTCGAGAAAATAACAACAAAATCTTCACTTCAATCTTATACAAAGAATTTCGTAGAAAAATAAGAAGCTACAGGGTTTTTGAGGCATTTGTTAAGGGTAGGTGATATCCACCTCGCCAAGAACGAAGAGAGGAAAAAAGAAATTAATTTAATTAATCTGGGCTTTTCAGTTAAACGCTTGTAGATCTGACTCACAGGTAGAAAGGTTATGGGACGAGAGAAAGGCGAAGGAAAACAGAGAATTCCACAGCATCGCTGTTCGAGGAAAGAAAGAAGTATAATAACTGTAAACCTTCGTGTAGCCTAGCCTAAGTCAGGTGACCAGTTAATGAACCAACTCAAAGGGAAGGATGATCAGCTGAGTTGACTGTGGACGGGCTGCCGCAATCAGGATTTGTACCTATGTGCTGTTTTCTCTTATTTTCCTTATAGCACCTTTCCATCTCCCTGGCGGCATCTTACAAGTGTCAGAGTTTGTGTATACTCGGAACCATACCTTCCAAGATTTTTCAAATGTAAATCATACATATATCTCTCCTGTCTGCGTTCCAAGGAGTGCTCAGTGCTTTCAGTCGTACTTCGTTTTTTCTGGTTCTTAAGTGTAATCGCTGACGAAGAATATATATATATATATATATATATATATATATATATATATATATATATATATATATATATATATATTTTTTTTTTTTTTTTTTTTTTATATACTTTGTCGCTGTCTCCCGCGTTTGCGAGGTAGCGCAAGGAAACAGACGAAAGAAATGGCCCAACCCCCCCCCCCCCATACACATGTATATACATACGTCCACACACGCAAATATACATACCTACACAGCTTTCCATGGTTTACCCCAGACGCTTCACATGCCTTGATTCAATCCACTGACAGCACGTCAGCCCCGGTATACCACATCGCTCCAATTCACTCTATTCCTTGCCCTCCTTTCACCCTCCTGCATGTTCAGGCCCCGATCACACAAAATCTTTTTCACTCCATCTTTCCACCTCCAATTTGGTCTCCCTCTTCTCCTTGTTCCCTCCACCTCCGACACATATATCCTCTTGGTCAATCTTTCCTCACTCATCCTCTCCATGTGCCCAAACCACTTCAAAACACCCTCTTCTGCTCTCTCAACCACGCTCTTTTTATTTCCACACATCTCTCTTACCCTTACGTTACTCACTCGATCAAACCACCTCACACCACACATTGTCCTCAAACATCTCATTTCCAGCACATCCATCCTCCTGCGCACAACTCTATCCATAGCCCACGCCTCGCAACCATACAACATTGTTGGAACCACTATTCCTTCAAACATACCCATTTTTGCTTTCCGAGATAATGTTCTCGACTTCCACACATTCTTCAAGGCCCCCAGAATTTTCGCCCCCTCCCCCACCCTATGATCCACTTCCGCTTCCATGGTTCCATCCGCTGCCAGATCCACTCCCAGATATCTAAAACACTTAACTTCCTCCAGTTTTTCTCCATTCAAACTCACCTCCCAATTGACTTGACCCTCAACCCTACTGTACCTAATAACCTTGCTCTTATTCACATTTACTCTTAACTTTCTTCTTCCACACACTTTACCAAACTCAGTCACCAGCTTCTGCAGTTTCACACATGAATCAGCCACCAGCGCTGTGTCATCAGCGAACAACAACTGACTCACTTTTTTTGCTAATATTAAACCGTAAAATTTAGACCCCCCCAATCCCATCCACCAGAGAGGACACATTAGCAGACATCATCACCCTATCTGTGGAGAGTACTGGTGTCAATGAGAGCGTTATTATTAACTATCCCACCTCTTGCCTTGGTGGTCTGTTGCTTTTTTTTACGTTCGCCGAGGCGAAGGTCAACAAACAGTCGTGTTCAAACGTTTTCTACAATGTGCTCTTCCCACCTAGGAAGGAGGAGTTCGTTTTCGTCCGACAGCTTGTAGTGATCTGCATTTCTTCGCTTCCCACATGAGAGAGAAATTGTTGAAGTGTTCACCATCAAAATTGCATATCGTCAGTGGCTAAACAGACAACTTCATTCATGTTTACTATTTTTCTTTGTCTTAAACTGAGGAAATGACTAAGTGAAAGTATGGCTTCGAGTGTATCTAGTGATGCAAGTATGTAGTTTCTTGGGAGCTAATTCTTTTTTATACAGGAAACAATGAATACTGCCAGATGTACAATAAAGTGCCACTGTGTATTACCTAAGATGTTGTACGTTCACATTCACACTTTTCCAGTTAGTCTCAACCACACGCATTTGGTTCGCTATGACACTACAGAGCTGTCTAAGGCTTCCACAGAGCCAGTATAAAGAAGACATCAACATTTTTCTTCTCCAGCGCCTCTACAATTTCATCACAGTGGTCACAGCCTGAGAGAGGTACGACCCTCCCACCTTAGAAACATGTTGTCGCGAATTATGCAGGTTATTTAATTCCCTGAATTTAGTCAAATCACATTTAAAAACATTCAATTCTTTTTTTAATGATGAGCGGTGGCTGTTTGGAAATGATATACACCTTCTCCTATGGACTGGGGGTTTGTGAGGCAGTTCCAGACTTTTCAGTAGGGGGATATACCAGAGTCCAGGCTTTTACTGCCTGTGTTAATAATGGTGATTTGCATTTCTCCAGCAGGACACAAGGTTTCCAGGAACGTGATCCTGGAGCAGAGGGCATGAGCCAGCCAACCTGGAGGGAGTCCTCCGGCAGGATAACAATATGTGTGACTCTCACACATTACTCTTGACGTAGAAGCCGTTTGGGTGAGAGAGAGAGAGAGAGAGAGAGAGAGAGAGAGAGAGAGAGAGAGAGAGAGAGAGAGAGAGAGAGAGAGAGAGAGAGCTGCTGTAGTCACCGGAGGTGTACATCAGACTAGGCTAGTGAGCCATGGCCGCTTCACAGTATGGCTGGACGGAGGGGTCCAACCAACGGCTGGGGAGGGCAATGGCTTCTTCCATCCTCCTCACACGACCGACACACACTCGTCACCCACCCGAATCCTAACCCTCATCCTCTTAAAAACATCCGATACTTCGTTAATTAAGTAAAGTTTCGGGAAGGAGAGAGAGAGAGAGAGAGAGAGAGAGAGAGAGAGAGAGAGAGAGAGAGAGAGAGAGAGAGAGAGAGAGAGAGAGAGAGAGAGGAAAAAAAAGGCCATGATAAGTTCTGGTTACTTTACGAGACTTCTTCAACTTGAGCCCGGCTTCTAACTAATGACAAAGTCGCTAACAAGGTTGGCTGGCATTCAGCTCACGATGAAAAGTAGAAGAGTCTTCCCTCTCTGGGCGGGTGGAGGCAGCAGGGAGTGCAGTACCCGCCTCTGGAGCGGGAGGAGGAGACGGCTGGCACGGTAGCTGTGGCTGTCAAGTTTCATTCCTCTGATCCAGGTTGCTGTCTCTTCTTTCCCCTCTCTCACCCATACGTGGATAAGTAGTATTCAAACCATAAACGTGCAAGCGCTACTACATCTGACACTCATCACATAAAAACACGTAACTGAAACGGTTCGTTCGTCGTTAACTAGAATTTCCTACGGTGGGCGCTACGCGTCTAGCTCTGCCCTCTGGCGAAATCTCGTCGTAAGTACTCTCTCTCTCTCTCCCTCTCTCTGAAAAAGGCTCATCGACTCGACCCAAGCACAGCGCCGTACTAGGTTTAAGGTGGGTGGGTACAGTGTAGGGTGGATGAGGGGAGACAAGAGCATGGTGCTTCAGTTGGTATGATCTCAGGGTGTAAGTGGCGCTGGCGGAGGGTCACCAGCCAACACCCCAGGCGCGTACACCCCCACAACCGGCACCCGGTGAGGCGTACACCCCCACAACCGGCACCCGGTGAGGCGTACACCCCCACAACCGGCACCCGGTGAGGCGTACACCCCCACAACCGGCACCCGGTGAGGTGTACACCCCTACAACCGGCACCCGGTGAGGCGTACACCCCTACAACCGGCACCCGGTGAGGCGTACACCCCCACAACCGGCACCCGGTGAGGTTTCAAGCCAACACTGCAACGAGATCATTTTTGCTCTCGGCTCCATTCACTCCAATACATGGCGGAGGTCGGAAGAGCGCTACAAATTATATATTAATGCATTACTTTTTTTTTCCCCTTCTTGTAACTGAATAAGAGCGGTTGGCTTCCTCGCGTGCCTGGCGCTAAGGTAAGGAGGGGGTCCCTAGCCACAAGCCTCCACTCCTCCTGCTTGATAATTGTTCTTAAAGGTGAGTGTATATAACAGTGACAAGGCTGACGGCTATCACTGGCAACCTGGCCACACTTCCCGCCCGCCTCTCCAGCTGGGGGACAAATCCTGTGGAAGCTCTCCACACGACCTGAATACATGTTCACACGAGACTGTTCAGAAGGGATGTTCAACACGTCCTTGTAACTACCACACAGTCCCGTTATACTGAGCTCAGAAAGTGTCTACCAACTAATCAGGTTCCAACTGCAGTAGTTAGAAGAAAAAAAAAGTTTTGAAAAAGTCGTATTTTTAACCTCGCAAAGCGCTATAGTCTAGAGCAGGATTGTTAAATTTTTAAGAGTGTATCATCAACATAATCAACCATGAGCAACCCACGAGAAACGTTATGCAGGTCTGAGAAATACTTCCAGCGCAGGAGTGGCGTTGCCTTGCGTCTCCCTGGGTATCAAGTCTACACACTACACGCCTCCCTCTCTTAGCCTTGCCTTTGCTCCCCACACTAGGCTGGGGGCTTGCTTTTCATCTATCACAAACAGCCCCGGAAAGGACCAAAATATCTGTCGCCCTTTGTCCTCCCGTGTATGACAGGAGAGGTGGATGGTCGTGTGGCAGAGCTACTGAATGGCGGGATGATGACAGAAGAGGGCAAGAGGAGGTCAGGATGACAAGGGTAGGGAGGTGGAGGGATGACAGAGGCTGTCAAGGAGAGGGGCTGGGGAGGAGGGAGGGGCAGGAAGGCAGGCCTGGGAGATACACCAGGCTGGTGCGGCCCTTGCGGCAGCCCCTGACGATCAATAGAAGAGGCCCGGGCACCTCCTGTGATGGGGCGCCTCCATGTGCAGCTACCTCCCCCATGTGATGGTGATGATGCACCCCCTGTGTGGTGGCAGTGCGTCCCCGTGTGGTGGCTGGTGGTGGTAATGGTGAGCCCCTGTGTTGGTGGTGCGTCCCCGTGTGGTGGTGACGTGCCCCCCCTGTGGTGGTAGGTGGTGGTAATGGTGAGCCCCTGTGTTGGTGGTGACGTGCCCCCTGTGGTGGCTGGTGGTGGTAATGGTGAGCCCCTGTGTTCGTGGTGCGTCCCCATGTGGTGGCTGGTGGTGGTAATGGTGAGCCCCTGTGTTGGTGGTGCGTCCCCATGTGGTGGTGACGTGTCCCCTGTGGTGGCAGGTGGTGGTAATGGTGAGCCCCTGTGTTGGTGGTGGGTCCCCATGTGGTGGTGGTGGTGCAATCCCATGTGGTGGTGGTGCGATTCCATGCGTTGGTGGTGCAATCCCATGTGTTAGTGGTGCGTCCTCATGTGGTGGTGGTGGTGCGTCCCCATGTGTTGCTGGTGCGTCATGTGGTGGTGGTGCGTCTCCATGTGTCGATGGTACGTCCTCATGTGGTGATGGTGCGCCCCATGTGGAGGCAGTGCGCCCCTGTGTTGGTGGTGCGTCCTCATGTGGTGGCAGTGCGCCCCTGTGTTGGTGATGCATGTGGCGGTGTGATCCCAAAGAGGTGATAATTGATTCTGATCAATTTTTCCAGCAAGAGCAGCGAATCTATTGTGCTCTTTTACCCTTCCTGTGGCTGGTGGCACAAAAGACAACAGATTGTGCAACGGGTCTATGTAGGCGATTGAATCACGGTAGCAAATTCGAACCCACCGGCGCACTGTCTGCTCGCCGCTCCTGGGGCAGGCAGGCATCGTTCACTGCAACATAACCACCCAATCATCCCCTTTTTCCACCTCATACATCCCATATCGCCAGGATATCGTTCTCGCTTACCACTTAACATACTTTCCAAAATCTATACATCACCCCATAAGCCATCAATTTCTATCCTACGGAGGAAATCGATGAATCATTGGCATAAGGGTGTGTAAGAGGGGGGAGGGTTAGTCATCGCGCTTCTGTTCATGTTCTTCCAGAATAATTATTTCAAGGCTCCTCGTAGCCAGACCTAAGGGGGTAATCAATTCATCCTTCAAGTTGTTTGATGATAATTCGTCGCTTTGTCATGCACTCCGAGCCCAATTTGTGCGGGAATCCAGGCAAACTGAATTCTAAACCCAAGTTGGGTAATTTGGTTATACTTGTGTCGAGCTTCAAACACAAGCATATTGTAGTCGAATTGAGTTTCGCGCAGTTAGTGAGGACAAAGTTCTCACTAACTATCAGACGACGAATCCTGGGGTTTTCAACAATCTGAAATGGCTTTAAGGATAGCAAAACAGGCCAGTCTGCAATGTGGATGCCCGGTAACTGACGTCGACTCCCTCCCTGTTCTTAGTATATACTCGCCTGTAAGTGTCACAACCGCTGCAGCGGCAGCACCAGTGGTCTATTGTATGACTCTCACGACCATCTCGGACTGTGTGATGTGAGCAGAGACCCAGGAGGAAATTGGAGAGGGTAAATAATGCAAGTGTCGTCTCAGTCTCACACGGTAAAGTTTAAAGTTTGAGGCCAAACAGCAGTTGTAGTAACCCATGTGGTGGTGCTCTAGTGGAGTGGTGTGACCCCCACGTGATGGCAGTACATCCCCATAAGGTGATATGCCCTTATGTGATGGTAGGGAGGGCGACAACTGTACCTTGCATTCCTCTAAGCAGACGAACATTTCTCTTCCTCCTCTGTGTCCCCCTTCCTCCACCTCCCCTCTGCCACCCCAACAACTTACCAAAGAATATCTAAACTCTCTAAATATAGATCGCCCAAGTCTTTTAATGGACTTCCCAAAATAGCCATGTCTATTTACCCCTGGAAAAAATTTATTCAGCTCCGGGACGGAATGACACAGGAGGCCGGGTCACATGCTGAACACGTCAAGGACATACACGCGTGCCCGGGGCTCACCCCAGAGGACGTGTGAAAGCCATATAACAGAAAACCTGACGGTGCATTACCAGGGTCGTCTGCTGCGGGGTAGTAATGGTACCCTGAAGTCCTCCTCATCTGTACAGACGGGGACAAGATAGTAGAGGAGACGGCTCCTCGCCAGGGGCCCCACCTGCCGCTTCGGTATATCTGACAGGATATACGAGAAAGAGAGACGACCTCCTCGTCCCTCCTCCCGTGTGTAACAACATGGTAAAGAGAGACACTGGCGAGTCGCATAACATCCGAAGTTAATTACCCGCCGCAGGAACTGAAAACAACCATCTGAATTACTGGCAGGGGAAAACCTTTATTACTATTCTCATTACAACGTAGAGGAGAGATGCCTTATAGCACCTACGTGGGAAATACTAGAAGGCTTCCTCCTTAGCGCAAGAGGAGATGAAGCAGAATGTACTAATCAAACTTATCTTTGTGCAATGATGATTAAAGAAACGGGAAAAATTAGATGAATGTCCAGGGGAGGACTTGTCTGCTCAACGGAGTCCCATCTGGAATAAGGATCAGCACAGGACGAACCTTTCTTCACAATGGACGTGGACAGAGAGAAATTCAGGGTCTACCAGATCAGCCAAGTTGGTGGAAGAGACACAAATCCACACCGGTGACCCGCAAAAACAGATCCTGACAGAATAGATCCTCACCAGGACAGACTGGGTCGCGGGACTGAGCTGCTGGGATATAAGGCAGTCCCCCAAGCCCAGCCCACCGTCAAGATATACTACTACTTACAGAACATCAATCCCTGGCCTCTGCTTCACTGAGCCTATACACGTGCACTACTGACCCTCCAGGACCACGTATCTAGCCATAATCCAGCTTTATCTTAGCCTACACTTGTACCCCAGAGACCCCCTGAAGTAGTCTTCAGTGGGTCTTCTACCCTCATAGCCCACGGCTTGGACCAGGCTGCTAAGATGGGTCGCGCTGGTCGACGACCAAGCGGTTGGAATTCGCAGCTATAAGCCACACGCAGTAGCCTCCACAGCCTGGCTGGCCTGATGCCCTCCAGTGCGGCATTGTGTGACCCCCCTACGATGACGATCCTCGGAGTCACCTCCTGACGTCCCCTCACACACGACCACCCGACGACCCACGTAACGAGAAGACACGTCCCAGGCGAACTCGAGAACGACGTCCCGTCTGGCTCTGACCAACTGATGAAAACCTACTTCCCGGAAATCCTGAGAGGGCGCGGCCTTTCGTAACTCTACTCGGGAAGTCAAGGAAATTCCAAGTTACTGAAGATAGGATGGTCGGCGTCGGACACACACACACACACACACACACACACACACACACACACACACTGCGACAAACCCGACAACACAGGTAGCCCGTCCTCAGACCCGGTGCCCCAGTGGTAACACCGGCCAGGGCTGGCCAGGGCGTTGCAACAGGCTGCTGTGGCTCATGCTGGGGGAGGGAGGACATAACAACACCACCCCCGCCCCACCCTGCACCCCGCCTAAACCCCAGACCCTTCACAAGATCTGCTACGAAGCAGCAAAGAAAAACCTGTGTAGCGAAGACCAACGTCTCAGGGTAAAGCCCTTGGGGGACGTAGCCCTGACATGGCCTCCCTAACGTCAGCAGCGCTTGACATGTTGGCACCACACGCCATGGTTCCCTACCCGCCTCACTGTTGGCACCACACACCATGGTTCCCTACCCGCCTCACTGTTGGCACCACACGCCATGGTTCCCTACCCGCCTCACTGTTGGCACCACACACCATGGTTCCCTACCCGCCTCACTGTTGGCACCACACGCCATGGTTCCCTACCCGCCTCACTGTTGGCACCACACACCATGGTTCCCTACCCGCCTCACTGTTGGCACCACACACCATGGTTCCCTACCCGCCTCACTGTTGGCACCATTAACGATAGTTCTCTACCCGCCTCACTGTTGGCACCACAAACTGTGGTTCCCTACCCGCCTCACTGTTGGCACCACACACCATGGTTCCCTACCCGCCTCACTGTTGGCACCACACACCATGGTTCCCTACCCGCCTCACTGTTGGCACCACACACCATGGTTCTCTACCCGCCTCACTGTTTGCCACCACACCACAAACTGTGGTTCTCACTGTTGGCACCATTAACGATAGTTCTCTACCCGCCTCACTGTTGGCACCACAAACTGTGGTTCTCACTGTTGGCACCATTAACGACAGTTCTCTACCCGCCTCACTGTTGGCACCACAAACTGTAGTTCTCCACACACCTCACTGTTGGCACCATGAACGACAGTTCTCTACCCACCTCACTGTTGGCATCATAAACCATGGTTCTCTACCCACGTCATAAACTCCACATAAATTCTTACAATGGCCCACACTTCACTCACAATCTCACACTCTAAACCTTTCACGCTGCAAATTTCTTTCATATCATACACTTCATTCACACAGCCTACTTCATTCACACAGCCTACTTCATTCACACAGCCTACTTCATTCACGCAGCCTACTTCATTCACATGAGATGATGCACGCTCATCAAATCACACTTGCCACCGCGCATGACGCTCACACTTCATTCACACCTCACAATACACTACTGACGTGTGTGTGTGTGTGTGTGTGCGTGTGTGTGTGTGTGTGTGTGTGTGTGTGTGTGTGTTTTCCCGCTCTTCCGCTCCAGGCACTGTAGATCCTACCATCAATGCAGGCTCTACCATCACTGCAGGCCCTCACCATCACTGCAGCCCCCCCCCCCCACCATTACTGCAGGCCCCCGCCATCACCGCAGGCCCCTCGCCATTACTGCAGGCCTCCCACCATCACTGCAGGCCTCCCACCACCACTGCAGGCCTCCCACCACCACTGCAGGCCTCCCACCATCAATGCAGGCCTCCCACCATCACTGCACGCCTCCCACCATCACTGCAGGCCCTCACCATCACCGCAGGATCCCCCTCCCCCATCATCACTGCAGGCCCTCACCATCACCGCAGGCCCCCCCCCTCCCCACCATCACTGCAGGCCCTCACCATCACCGCAGCTCCCCCAATCATCACTGCTGGGTGTGGGTGTCGTGAGATAAATCAGATGTCAGCAGGCCACTCCCCAACCCTCCAGGCTACGTCAAATATTTCTTTCCTGGAGGCTAAAACATTTCTGGCCCACCCCACCTCCTCCTCCTCCTCACCCGCGCCTCTCCCTCATCTCACAATACACACCAAGGCTACAGTAACGTCTGTCATCATCGTGTATGTCTTCAGACCTCCTCCTAACCCGCGCCTCTCCCTGATCTCACAATACACACCAAGGCTACAGTAACGTCTGTCATCATCGTGTATGTCTTCAGACCACCTCTGTAAATTCATCTCAAGTGCAGTCATCTCTCTACTCTTCATTCTCCGTGAGGGAAGCCACTTGCATTCGGGAGGATTCAAAGATGAAATTCTAATTACGTGTAGTGTCGGTAAGACTTAGGGAGACATTTTCTGGGAGGAGGGTTATGTTTTTTTTCTCCCTTCCTTTCTTTATGGAGTGGGGTCGGTCAAGTGAGTCAGTGCCACACTTTACGGGATTATGCCCGAGTCCAGCTCCTCCTCCCGCAGCATATTTACTGCCCCCGCTAATGGTGTTTTACATTTCTTTACGAGAGAGAGAGAGAGAGAGAGAGAGAGAGAGAGAGAGAGAGAGAGAGAGAGAGAGAGAGAGAGAGAGAGAGAGAGAGAGAGAGAGAGAGAGAGAGAGTTCTGAGGAGTCCGGTCCCGGAGCAAGATGTACGGCCAGGGGTGTGTCCCCCCGGCTCACTCCCAGGTCTCCTCTGGCGTGGTAAGGGAGGGAGGTGGATGCAGCACAGCCGTGAGCAACGTGGGACGCAATGCTATTTTTGCCATTCAGTCTTACGAATCGTCCACCCACCTTTAGAGGAATTTTTTTTCTTCTCTCTCTCTCAGGGGTTCACCGAGCACTGATTCCTACGACATCTTTAGAACCCCAGTCATCTTGACATGACCAGGGACTGTATCCTCCGCTGTTCTTGCTGTGTCGCTGTTGCTCCAGGTCCTCAGTCTGAACTTCCCACATAAAAGGACACAGACTTGGAGCACATCTGTGTCTGACCGACGGATCTTTGTTCCCGTAAGTTTCCTATGACATTGTGAGTCTGTGGTCGAAGTCCTCAAGTTCTGAGAGGTTAAGTGAGCTGTGGCTCATGACGGCAAGGCTGGCTGCTCATGACGAACCAGTACCCCAGATCTGTGGCTCATGACGGCAAGGGCTGGCTGCTCATGACGAACCAGTACCCCAGATCTGTGGCTCATGACGGCAAGGACTGGCTGCTCATGACGAACCAGTACCCCAGAGCTAAGGCTCATGACGGCAAGGGCTGGCTGCTCATGACGAACCAGTACCCCAGAGCTAAGGCTCATGACGGCAAGGCTGGCTGCTCATGACGAACCACTGAGTACCCCAGAGCTGTGGCTCATGACGGCAAGGGCTGGCTGCTCATGACGAGCCACTGAGTCGTACCCCAGATCTCCGAAGTCTGGGCCACGGCTGTGACCCGACGTTGCCTTCCCGGGCCATCGAATCTGCAGGGTTTGAAAACGTCCACAAGATAGTCAGTCATTCGCATCCCGCACTGATGCACTTAAAAAAAAAAAAAAAAAAAAAAGATTCATCATAGTACATCTGAAGACGACAAGGCTGTAATCACTCCAACGAGGACGGGAGACATACATCACAATTGGCGCTTACCAAAATCCTGGAAGGTCTGGTCCCTGAACGAAACACGGAAAATACTTCCACAGTGACACGACACGTTAAGGATTGACCCTAGCTAAAGCCACTGACATTGTCATGGGCGCAAGTACCTTAGAAAAATTTACCGGGTAAAAACCGGGGCTCAGATTTACGTTAACACACTGATGTAGCCGTCGGCCAACAAGAGACACTTTGGCCTGTACTGTGGATAAATTTCAAAGGGAGCTTCATCCAACAAACTGCGTTTGTTTCTTTTTTAAGTTGAAATCTTCAAGTCATGGAGAAAAGTCGTCATCAAAGCCAGGCCTGAAGGGGGAGGTATGAAAAGGGCCAGAGAGAGAGAGAGAGAGAGAGAGAGAGAGAGAGAGAGAGAGAGAGAGAGAGAGAGAGAGAGAGAGAGAGAGAGAAGAGAAGAGAAGAGAAGAGAAGAGAAGAGAGAAGAGAGAAGAGAAGAGAGAAGAGAGAGAGAGAGAGAGAGAGAGAAGAAGAGAGAGAGAGAGAGAGAGAGAGAGAGAGAGAGAGAGAGAGAGAGAGAGAGAGAGAGAGAGAGAGAGAGAGAGAGAGAGAGAGACGTAGAGCAAGAGGATGAAAATACAATCTACCCGAGTTTTACAACTGGGCAAAATCCCCTTCCTTTTTAGGAAGTCCGTGAAAGACAAGGGATCGTCAGGAGCGGTGCAGAATGTGCCAGGCGTGCGACAGTGTGGGTGTACAGCCTCACTCTGACAAAAGAACACGAGTGCGTTTTTTCTTCCTCCTGAAGGCTGCAGCCACGGAGTAAGGTCCTTAGCCATGCCAAGCCTCAGGAGGAAAGAAGTAATCACACAGATTGTGGGAAGGAAAAACCTGCCCTTCTTACAAAAAAAAAATATGGCAGGGCGGTGTTGTCACTACAATATATATATATATATATATATATATATATATATATATATATATATTTTTTTTTTTTTTTTATACTTTGTCGCTGTCTCCCGCGTTTGCGAGGTAGCGCAAGGAAACAGACGAAAGAAATGGCCCAACCCCCCCCCCCATACACATGTACATACACACGTCCACACACGCAAATATACATACCTACACAGCTTTCCATGGTTTACCCCAGACGCTTCACATGCCTTGATTCAATCCACTGACAGCACGTCAAACCCTGTATACCACATCGCTCCAATTCACTCTATTCCTTGCCCTCCTTTCACCCTCCTGCATGTTCAGGCCCCGATCACACAAAATCTTTTTCACTCCATCTTTCCACCTCCAATTTGGTCTCCCTCTTCTCCTCGTTCCCTCCACCTCCGACACATATATCCTCTTGGTCAATCTTTCCTCACTCATTCTCTCCATGTGCCCAAACCATTTCAAAACACCCTCTTCTGCTCTCTCAACCACGCTCTTTTTATTTCCACACATCTCTCTTACCCTTACGTTACTTACTCGATCAAACCACCTCACACCACACATTGTCCTCAAACATCTCATTTCCAGCACATCCATCCTCCTGCGCACAACTCTATCCATAGCCCACGCCTCGCACCCATACAACATTGTTGGAACCACTATATATATATATACGCAAGATAACATGGAAAAAGGATGGTAGGAAAAAATAATGATAAGCTGATATGAGAAATGGCTTCCGAAGAATCATACCACGGGAAAATAAAGAATCAAACTACGGGAAAATAAAGAATCAAACCACGGGAAAATAAAGAATCAAACCACGGGAAAATAAAGAATCAAACCACGGGAAAATAAAGAATCAAACCACGGGAAAATAAAGAATCAAACCACGGGAAAATAAAGAATAACACTACGGGAAAAAAAAGAATCAAACCACGGGAAAATAAAGAATCAAACCACGGGAAAATAAAGAATCAAACCACGGGAAACTAAAGAATAACACTACGGGAAAATAAAGAATCAAACCACGGGAAACTAAAGAATAACACTACGGGAAAATAAAGAATCAAACCACGGGAAACTAAAGAATAACACTACGGGATAATAAAGAATCAAAACCATGGGAAAATAAAGAATCAAACCACGGGAAAATAAAGAATAACACTACGGGAAAATAAAGAATCTAACCACGGGAAAATAAAGAATAAAACTACGGGAAAATAAAGAATAAAACTACGGGAAAATAAACAATAAAACTATGGGAAAATAATCAAACCACAAGAAAATAAAGAAAACCACGGGAAAATGAAGAATCTAACCACGGGAAAATAAAGAATCAAAGCACGGGATAATAAAGAATCAAAGCACGGGAAAATAAAGAATAAAACTACGGGAAAATAAAGAATCAAACCACGGGAAAATAGAGAATCAAAACACGGGAAAATAAAGAATCAACTACGTAAAAGTAAATAATAAGTAAAGAATAAAACTACGGGAAAATAAAGAATCAAACCACGGGAAAATAAAGAATCAAACCACGGGAAAATAAAGATTCAAACCACGGGAAAATAGAGAATCAAACCACGGGAAAATAAAGAACCAAACCACGGAAAAATAAAGAATAAAACTACGGGAAAATAAAGAATCAAACCAAGGGAAAATAAAGATTCAATCCACGGGAAAATAAGAGAATCAAACCACGGGAAATGAATAAACCACGGTAATACAAAGAATAAGACCACGGTAAAATAAAGAATAAAACCACGGAAAAATAATGTATAAAACCAGCCATGCCGACACAGACACTGTAAATTTTTCCCGGGCATCACTTCAAGACTACTGTTGAGGAAGGAAAATACCCTAAACCACTTAAAGGTTGGATTAGCCTTAAGACAAACACACACGCTTGCAACACACACAAAGACACACGTGTGAGGTGTACGAACACCTAATAATTCATTTATCTGAGATTCTAAAGTTTTTCACAGATCTTTCCCCGAGTCTCTCTCTCTCTCTCTCTCTCTCTCTCTCTCTCTCTCTCTCTCTCTCTCTCTCTCTCTCTCTCTCTATCTATCTATCTCCGCGCCTTTCTTCTCATCTAATCAACGTCTATACTTGTTGTCGTTGACATCACCAGGTGTTTCGACGTACCGCCCCGACCACGTCCTCAATGCACACCTGGAAACAGCCCCCGTGCGCTACCGCTACAGTCTTCGGTGCACGATCATGGGTTGCTACGGCCGTGGCGGGAGCCCAGCCTCGCTCTCTGACCCACTGGACAGTTTGTATTGCTTCCTCTTACCCCGAGAACCGTCCTCTCCAAGCCAGGCAAATCAACAGTCACTTTAATGGGTTTCACAGCAGTAACAGGGAGCCTGCAGCACCTCCAGTCTCTAGATGTTCTTTTATTCATTCATTTTCCAACAAAGATGAACTACTTAACATATCTCTTCATGTTTGGGATTATTTCAACAGGTTTTCCTGGAAGGTTCTGAAGAAATGCATCGTAAAACTTTTGTTACATTCTGTTGCCAGCATTTGGGGTGTAGGTGCGTGTAGCAAGCAGCGGCCAGGTCTGGCAGGGGTGCAGGAGGAGGCAGGATATATACCAGGCCACAGGATAACACCATTACTAAAGCCGATAAAAGCTGTTCCCTGAGCCTGAGTGAAGCTAATTGGTAATCAAGAGAAAATGAGCTCTGGCCAGGAGGGTCTGGGGCCCAGATGGCTCCTGTCTCACCGTGCCAGGACCTGGCGATGGTCACCTTAACTCGAGTGTGCGCACCAGACGTCAATACCTCGAGACACATCTTCCCCAGACGATTGGTCCAACATCAACTTTGTCGCTGGTCACATCAGCCAGGCTGTCTGAGGCCGCAGCCAGCAGGTATACCACCTCACTTCCACAACTTGGCTGATTCGTACTTTACCTGTCATCCATCACTTCCACTTTACTGTAGTGTCGTGGGCGGGCGTTTTAACCGCGCACCTCAGGCTATGACCCAGGTAAGTACCTTCCTGGTGGGGTTCTGGTCTACCAGACGGTCTGATGCTCCAGGTCTGTGTGGACTGTGCGGTGAGCGACCTGGCTCTTACAGTGCGCCTTACATGAAGGCTTGAATTGTAGGGTATCTTTACTCCACGTGTGTTGTGCACAGGTTCGCACGTGTGTTGTGCACGGGTACGCACGGGTTCGCACGTGTGTTCGTACCGACCAGTTGTTGGCCACGACATTAATGGAGAGTTTCTCACAAACGTCCTTCAGCATTCATACACTTCAATGGAGTTCATTTGGACCAATTCCTCTGTCTACTATTTACAGGCAAGAATTATCTTTATATTATGAAGGTTTGGCATGAAGCCTTCCAGTTGTTCTCATGTTTATATCGTGATGCATCTCTCTCTCTCTCTCTCTCTCTCTCTCTCTCTCTCTCTCTCTCTCTCTCTCTCTCTCTCTCTCTCTCTCTCTCTCTCGTCTAAATTACAGAATATAAAGTTTTATATATCTTAACACAGTAATTCAGATACTGCAGAGAATCGATATGAACGATCAATTAGGAATTTTGAGCGTTTTCTGTTGCAGGAATTTAGAGCGTTCTCTATTGCAGGAATTTTGAACGTTTTCTATTGCAGGAATTTAGAGCGTTTTCTATTTGCAGGAATCTCCGGCAGCCGTGTGTGGTGATGTTGGCATACATCAGCATTCCTACGAGGAGAGGCTAAGTTCTGTGAGCACTGTCATCGCAGGTCTTGCTTCTCTCGTTCAGTGCCGAAAAAAAACAACCCTGACCTATAGCCATCACCAGCGTTGACAGCTACTCAGTGGTCGTCTCTTACAGGAGAGGCCAAGCGACGTGATCACTACGACAGGAGGTTCGCGCCATGTTCCGTGTTGACACCAGTTCTCTTTCGTTCTCTGTATTCGTTGTATCACATTCATTTCGCTCCTTCCGTGGCAGATCATCTTCATCTTTCCCCTGTTGTACAACGTGTCGTTTTCAGTAGGACGCGGAAGACAGTGGTTGATATGTGTGAGCAGGTTGTCCAGTGTCCAGGGCCGATGCATCACAATACCAGACTAACACGGTTCCATTACCTGCTGTGGGTAATGCGTGACACCATTATGATGAACACTAAGAGAGTAAGTGCACTTTGCTCTGTACGAGAACTTTCTATGCAGTGGATTTGGTACGGTTAAGTATCAATTTCTGTTCATCCGTATGTTCACACCGTACGTGCTCTTCCTATATATATATATATATATATATATATATATATATATATATATATATATATATATATATACATTATTCTCATTCCTCAATGCGCCCAGGACCACAGCCCCTCACCCACCGTAAGTTCACTTCAGCTCCTATGGTTCCAATCGCCGCTATGTCCACTCCCCGGTATCTAAATCATTCCACTTCCTCCTGGTTCTCTCCATTCTAACTCCAACTCCAACTATCCCGTCTCTCCTCTGTGCTGAAGTTAATTACCTTACTCTCATTCACATCAACTCTCAACTCTTTCCTCAAACACACTCTCGCAATGTGACACCAGCTTCTACAATTTCTCACTTGAGTCTGCCATCACGACACTCCCATCAGCAAACAACAACTGACTCACCTCCCATCCACCCCATCCCAAACAGACTGCAGATCTGCCCCTCTCTCCTACATCCTAGTAGGTGACTTCCCTTACCACCATACCCTCACACATATGAAGCAGCCTATGGTGACATCACACACCCTCGTCGTAGACCCACCTTGACCTGGAACCATTCATCACCCTCTTCTCTGCCAACTTGTACTCACGCCTTCACCTCCAGACAGACACCACATTACTTCTTTAGTTAGCAGCTTTCCTCCCACATTATATCGCCTTCTGGAAAGCATTTCTAACCATCTTATCATACCCTTTCTCCAGATCCATAAAAGTCACATGCTTTCCAGGCCGATGGCAACAACGCATATCAGATAAGCTTACATATACAATGACTACCTAACTTACTAACTCGCTGTACTTCTTAAGCGCCCTGCTATTGGCACAATGTCACCGTAGGTACTCGAAGGTAGAGGTCAGTACTCTCTCTCTCTCTCTCTCTCTCTCTCTCTCTCTCTCTCTCTCTCTCTCTCTCTCTCACTCACACAAACACACACACACACACACAGATTGAGGTCAGGTGTTCAGGTGAACAGGTGTGTGTGCGCGCGTGTGAGTGTGTATGAGTCACTCTCCCCCACACGACCATGCCTAACTCCTCGTCCCACCCTACCATCCTCATCACCCTCACAAGGTCGACACCGCAACATTCATAGTGAACACCCTGCAGCACGCAAGGAGACCCCTTGAGCACGACGGTACGGCCGGCCTTTGAGCACGACAGTACGGCCCTTGAGCACGACGAGACGGCCCTAGAGCACGAAGGCACGGCACTTGAGGGCGTAAGTGCAACAACCCTGGGTATGACGGCCTTATCCTTAAGAACTTCAAGAATTACTCTGTTTTCAGCTCCGGGTCGACACGACTCCAGTAGGTGACGTCCCCTGGCCAGGAAGGCGGGAGGCGGCCGGACCTGCGCCACCTGCAGATAAACCCACCCTGCACCAGTGTACGCGTAATCACAGGCGTCAAGATCGAGCAGTGTAGTACACCCGCTTGTTACCTGGACAGTGAGGAGTAACGGCCCAGATGTCTGGTTTTGGCCCACTGACTTGCCGCCACCACCAACCGATCTCGTAGTCAAGTGTCTCATGGCTGTAGTGTATCCTATAATCAATGCCTCCTGTAATCTCGTGCCGTGGGGGGCATCGCCCGGCACATCTGAGTGTCCTAGATTCCCACACGCCACCTCTGACCATGTATGTATGAGTCCAGAGTGCCGCGTCGTTGTAAATGCGCCGTCTGACCTGAGTGTACTGTCAGTGTTGCCTACAGGAGACATTTGCATCAGGGCGACACAAGCTCACACCTAGCGGTAGGCTGACTGATATCTTACACCTTCAACACTCGCTGTGGACCATCTCCCCTGCCATCAACACCTCAGGAATACAGCTGATGTTCAAATGATATCCAGGACCGGGAAAAGAAGACAAAAATGAGGGTAATAATGATGGTGATGATGGACGACAACCAAAAGAAGGTAATCCTAACACGTTGAATGCCAGGTCACCACACACCCTGGGGTCGCACCATCGTGTTCGGGGGTCGTAGCCTCGCGCTCAAAGACCGCGCTATTGTGCTCAAAGATAGTACTATCGTGTCCAAGGGGCGGTGCGCCTGAACCAATAGGTTAATGAGCCCTTCACTGGTAAGTTATAAACAATTTCGTTTTGAACATAAGCGAGCTGATGACGACACGACACTCGACATACTCCAATATCATCTCCTCTGATGGACACAACATTCCCTCCCCTGCTGGTCACTATTGATCAATGTTACCTCCCCTGGTGAACACTATCGGTCAATATCTTCCTGGTGGACACTACCTGTCAACATTACCTCCCCTGGTGGCCATTAATGGCGCTAGAATGGCTGCTCCACTACCTTACCGGAAGACAGCGAATCTAAGTAGATGCTATTGCTTCATATCTTGTCACACATTCTTACTCCAACATTCTCTCGTTATAAGCTTCCATACTGCGTGACAGGGATACAGCAAAAATGATCTAACAAGGAAACAAGAGCAGCTGGCTCATAAACAAGGGATATTATTAACTCACAACCAACGTAAAATACATCACAAGCTGTGGCGTTAAGTAGTAATACAGTGAACGTTTGGCAACATAACTGCCTGACCAACCAGCGTCAGGTGGTACAACAGATCCACCAGGCTCGACCCCTTGTTCCATCCATGGGTTTACGTAACCAAGCGAGGTATCATCCTCCCTCACCTCCTCCCTCACCAAAGCGTCACTAAGCCAGGACCAAGACCCACGATGCTCCACGGGTGTAGCAATAACGTGTTCGACCCAGGATGGTCCATAACGGTGGCCCCAACCAATGACACAACTCACCCTCGCCGCCACCACTGCAAACACGTCCCTCTCGCTCAGACCCAGTACTCACTTCCATGAGATACGTTACTGTCAAATATTCAATGGTAGCAGTGCTCCTGCTACTTGAGAATACTCCAGTAATTCGCCAGTGGCTTCGGGGGCCCTGTCACGATAGCACAAGACGTACACATACCGTCCCACTCACAACCAGCAGACAACAGTGGTTGGACCACTAAACACACTCCCCAACGCACAAACTCCATTGAAACGCTCCCCAGGTACGGTATCATCCCTCGAGACACTGCCTAAGAACTTTCAATCCCTAGACACAATCCTCAAGAATCTCAAATCCCCGAACACAATCCCAAGAGCTTGCCCTCTTGACTTGACCCACACTGGTCAGTGGGAGGAGGCACAGTACACCGGTCCACACGAGTGAAGGGAGGGACCGTGTTTGCACAGACAGCTTTCCTTCATCCCGCTGGCTCCTGGTCTATATTTCATGTGGTTAACCTTGTCCAGAGCGAAGTACAATAACGGACGGGGTGGAGCGTGCCGGGCAGCGCAATAACAACATGCCAGTTACATCTCCCTCTGGCCCTTACTGCTGTCATCACGTGCACCAACCGTCGGCTCTTCTCTACATCCCTCGCCTTCTTTCACCGTTCTTTTTTTCTTTCTCTTGTTACGTGCGTCTGTAGCGCCTCACTACCGACGCCAGACGCCTCCAACCACCACCCTCCTCTACTCTCCTACCGAGGCACCAACTCCCTCCCCTTCCTCTACCTGACAATCCTGATCACATGTCACCATGTTAACACCACCCTCAACAGGTCACCACTACAAGTTATCATTACCCAAACAACGTCATCGTCACCCCAGGTTCAACAACACGTCATCACCGTCACTAGGTCATCACATTAACATGGTCGGGAGCATCACCACAACCTTTCCGACACCGCTCTGGCCCCTGACCATCACCACATCACGATGATCACAACGAACGCACTCACTCTCGTCACCATACATAACGCGTCAACGCAGGCAATCCTGGCGGCCTCACCGTTCATCACCCAGCACCCCACAAGACAGCAAAATGCCCAAGACGGTCACGTCCACAAGACGGAAATGAAAAATTTGAACAATGGCCTTGCCTACGGTCGTGGGCCACGGCGCGGAAATGCAGCTGGGCAGCAACGACCACTGGAGGAGGTACGGCGGAGGAAGGAAGGCCGAGGGTGAGGATCCTGTAGCTCAGGGGCGAGTCAGGTCAAGCAGGTGATATACCACATCACCTACGGTGGTATGAGGCAGGTGTGGGGATGTGTAACGCGAGAACAGGAGGAGGGTGAGTGTACCAGGGGTAGTACGCAGGTACACCAGACCAACACGGGGATTACCATGCTACTCGGGGAAGCTTACACCACACCCTCGCTGCTCCACACACCATGTGATGACAGGTTGGTGTCGGGGACTGATGGAAGAGGCACTCTGGGTGCCAGGAGTGGACAGTCTCTGGACAAGTGACGTGAGAGGCTGCAGAGGCGTCAAGAGGAGTCGTAATGAGGGGAACGAAGAGGTGCTAACTGGGGCTGAGAAAGTGCTGAGAAAGACTGAAGATGTTATACGGAAGGCTACTGAGGTGACGAGACGAGAGGGGAAGCCCAAGGAGGAGCTGGAGGAACTGAAGAGGTTCTCACAGAGGTGGAAGGTCTAAACAAGGTTACCAGTAGGGATAGAGATGTTGAGTTACAGAAGGAAGCTGACAGTATGTACCGGAAATAGTGAGGGAGATAAACTGGATCAGTAGCAGACAGTCTTTACTGGAACAAGAGAGGGAGATAGACTGGATCAGCCTCGAGATGGAGGGAGGAGCCTAAAGAGGTGCTAGAGCAGGAAGGACGACCAGTGCTGTAACTTAAGTGAGGGTGACAAGAGGAGAAAAGCACATTCAGAAGTGTGAATCGTAAGTCGAGTGGTTGACTATCTTCTTGATCAACAATGATGGAAAACATGAAGGCTTACAAGGCCTTTTCTTTACTATGGGCGAGGTGTATCAGCAACTCCTCTCCATGGCTAGAATAATTTTTCATGTTCAAGTTCCCGAAGAATGACAGGATGTTACAGTCTAAGGAGAGCTTCGACAGCTTAAAGAACATGATCAAGTTTTGGGACGTAAACAAAACCGGCGAAAGATTAAAAGAAAAAAAAAAATACCTTGATCCCTATGACATCAAAGTTTGCATATTGAAAGTTTACGATGCGAGCACCAAGCGTGGCGGTGTACGGGGACTAGCGACAACGTCTCTTGATGCAACGTTGTAGTTGTGTGGGAGCTGTGTCTCTGGATGCGTTTAAGTACAGTGTGTGTGTGGGGGGGGCAAATAATGGTGCCGGTAGGCGGTGCACCAACCACGGGTCATATCTGCTTTGGAGGAGACAAACGACCATTATAAGGTAGTGGAAATAGAGGCGACGCAGAAGGTTAGAGAGAAGACGTTCCTGAGAGACACAGGCAGAGATCATGTCACCAAACATGAAACATATGAGAAAAAACAAGATGACAGTAAGCGCTCAGGAGACGACAAATCATCGCATGTATAAAGTTGGAAAAACTGCAGACGAACGTAACTCTAACAGCAAAACGACGATTAAGCAAAGTTCTGAAAGAAAACGGAAAGGAAATAAGTGATGTGAACTGGGATATGAAGGAAATAAACCTTGGCAAAGCAGCTTTATAAGCCATAGGGCGGGAGGTAGGAGAAAGGAAGAGCCACTCTTACTCCATCCCCTCACTCATACCTACACCAGCTGCACCACTTTGGTTCGCTAATTCCTGTGAAAACGCAAAGTTCTCGGCGGCGACCAGTCTGCTGCCAAGCAGCTTTTAAAAGATTCACTCAGCAGTCGAGTGGCGTCAGTCACCGTGCTTGCCTCGAGGCCGTTGTAAAGGTTATGAGCATCAGTAACCCAACCACGAGATCATCAAGTGTACAACCCTGAGCTGCAACGTGTGTGTAGAGGACCGAGGTGTTCACTAGGAGAATTGTGAGAGCCAGCTGGGGCAATAGATAATTTCAATCGGGTCGTCAATGCTTTGTCAAAATATAAATAAATGTAGAAATAGAGTGCAAAAAAAAGTATCTTGGTACACAAATGAATTACATTAAATGTCTATACTTTATAAGCCCTGGTTCGAAAATCAGAATATTATTCTATGCTTACGATTCTCGTTGACAATCTCTCGTATTCAGTTACTAATCATTTTCTTTCTCTTTCGGGTCGTAAGAGAGAGAAGTGCGGGCTACACTTTGGCCCGCGAGCCGAGTCGCGAATATCGCTGGACTACAGTAGGTCGTAGACGGTAGCCGCCCAGAGATGTGCAACACCTTTTGAGTATTCAAGTGATGGCCGGAAACATCTCACCCCCTACCGTGTCAGTAGGTTGTAGACAGCGGCCGCTCAGGGAAGCACTACTACCCTCCTGACTTGCGAGTGTTGTAATGTGGTAGTGATGCCCAGGGACCATCCTACACCCTCCGTCTGAGCACTGCAGGTCTTATCGCCCGTCTCATGAAGCCTAAGCTACTGGGATAATCATAACACTTCGTGGCATGTACCATTCATCCATCCTCCTCAATTCTCTTACTGCCTCCAAGACTCCTTTTCGCTCCATCTTTTTTTTTTTTTTTTGTCAATGGTTATCCTAGTGGTTATGACCTGTCCCTCCCTAAAAAAAAAAAAGCTGGTTTTTCATCTCTTGCAAAGTAATTCCCGCCATCAATCCAAAGACTGATCATCCAGAAATGGTAAATAAGGTGCTGAATGATCCCATCACTTGATCACTGTCCACAAGCACTACGCCCAAAATTGCCTATGTTCTCCCACCCTGGCCATCATCGGAGCCAGCAGTGAAGCACCTCAGCCAAACACTACGACACCTACTATGTCTTGCAAGGTGTTGAGTGACTGTATATATTACCCAGAGGCATTTTCCTTGCCTCATCACCCATCATCAGTTAATTAGTTAATCATAAGGACAAAATGCTGATGAGCTCATCAATTTGCAAAAATATTTACGCTGTAAATCTGAACTTCTGATTATTCAGCATTCCTAAGTCGCAGCATTTGCAAAAAATATAGTTCTTCCTTAATGATGTGTAAATTTATGCTGTCTCCAGAGGGTAAGCCCTTGGTGTCAGTGTTTCTATTATCATCTAGTGTTCACGAGTTATCCTGCCGACAAGAACGTGTCCTCGGACGAGATTGGCGAGGGACTAACGACACTGTCCCGCACGCACAGTATATTAGTGGCAGGACGAGACGAGCCGGTTCTATGAAAACCTAAACGCCAGCGACAGGCACCGCCGGTGTGGGAACACCAAATCTGGTCGTCAGGAAAGAGCAGCCAAGTGACAGGTCTTAACACAGGTCATCAAGACGTGGGTCGTGGGCGTGACCAGAGGTGGGGAGGGTTATGCAGCGAGGGCCTGGTGACGGTGTAATACGGGAGAGGGTAGCAGGGAGGTAGGCGGACACACGGCCTGATAATACCAGGAACAGGTCAGATGTGTAGCGTAAAAAAGATACACTGGGCGTCTGTTGTCGTATAACACCTGCTGGGCAGTAATCGCGAGGCAGTGCACGTTAAGTGACCTCAGGACCCGCTTCTACTCAGCCAAAGGAATGGTCGATGGAACTCGATATAAATTCACGTCGTGAAGCCTGTGCGAGGAACCTAATACATACACCATACCTGTGCTACGGTGCAGACTCCACACCCGGTAGCGCCACTATGGAGGGCAACACAGCAGGTAGCACCAGTGTAAAGGGCGACCCGCCTGGCAGTGCCTGTGGAGGGGTTTCCTCACACGTCACAATTCACCACATTTCTCCAGGTGTGGACCCAGGCTTAGCCACATGAAGGATAACTATCATCAGAAAACTTGACAAAGATAAAGGTAATTCATCACAGTTGGTGGTGGGTGTGGGGAGCGTGCTAGGCTGGCCTGGTGTACATGCAACAGTGCGTGAGAATGTCAGCGCATGATAAGCAGGTGTTCCCCGGCCGCTCCCTCAACAGATTAGCCATGTGCGTGTAGGTTGGCAGACGGCTGGTGGCACCCCAACTCACACTACCAACACGTGTGTTTAATTCTGATATAAGTGATGGACGTGCGCTGGGTGGAGTGGTCGGGTGGCTGACCCTTGCTTCGCCTCACTCCTCCTCCGTCACTTTGACCACACCTCACCACTTCGCGCCAAGCTTGACCCCGACCTTGTTTCACACCTCAGATGACACAACCTTGGCTTTCCGTCATCCAGCCCCACTTGATCTATGACCTCATGCATTCCCTCACGACCTTCATCCTGACCCTGGACCTGACCTGACTCCGACACTGCCTGAAGCCACTCCATACAAATTCATCTTGATCTGGGGTGACCCGCACCTGCCAGGGATCTCCCTTACCTCTCCACCTTGCATGTCCTGCCACACGCCACCAACTGGCCATTAACATGCAAACCTCTTAATTGAGAAAATTTATTCACGATTTTTCTTTTCTCGCAAACAAATAACCTGCACGCACGCACACACACACACACACACACACACACACACACACACACACACACACACACATGTAGGTCAAGATAACCAAAATAACTGTCAAGTTATCAACCCCTGATGAACATTTACTGGTGGGGACTTTTCGTCTTCTACGTCACGTTGGTGCGTCAGGGCTGGTGGAGAGGTGCTCAGCCGTGCTGCGGTCCTCCAGGTGCTGCCAAAGCCTAGGATTTACCCTGTAAGATCCAGCTGTTCCTTATCTGTGATTTCTGAGGGACATTTCCAGCCACTGGAAGTACCAAAACCTCGTCATTTAATCACGATGGTTGACAACTATTCATCCATCAAAAGAATATAAAGTAGACAATCATACAACACTATTCGCAATTAGTAAAAAGTCTACTTTTCGACAGAAGTCTACGAGCGAGCTGAAGTGCTGGCGTGACTCGAGCTACTGGCACAGTCTGTGATTAGTGGTAGACTTGACGAAGGACGTACACATTGAGTGAACCAGGTCAAGTCTGCGGACAAGTGCGGTTCGCTCCCCCCTAACACCGCCTGCTTCACCACCGAGAGCTTAACTTAACCCCCACCCAGTAACAACACCTGCTGCTGCTCTGGATCTTGTTCCCTCGTAAGGCTTCCCCACCACACCCTCAAACGCCACAACACGTCCACACCCTACAACTTTACGTTAAATCTGTACATACTAACTGCACTACGCGCTACGAAACAGAACATCACTCAAATCTATTTTCACAATGCAAACATTATGTAAATAAATCAACTATCATTAAAACTGTTATCAACACACCACTTGTAATTATTTCAGTGCTCTTACCAGGAAATATACACCACTCCCACCAATTTCCAAGTACAGGAGTAACAATAACTGAACCTTGGCATCACACGGTCACTAACACTGGTGACATAACTTTAAATTTTCCAACGAAAATATGATGAATCTGTCACACCCATCTTCCCCTTCTGCCAGCCGCCCTCCCTAACCATTAGTGTCAGGGAAGTATTCAACGACTGCGACAACTGATCGAATTTCGGGAACAATGTCCACAAATTTCATGAACGAAGTCGGACAATCACTTCTCCCTTCAGAGAAGCGGACGGTGTGGGCGCCATGACATATTTTCGGCCCTCGACCTAATTAATCAACTTGTGATTATATATATATATATATATATATATATATATATATATATATATATATATATATATATATATATATATATGGCCTGAGGACTTGGCATGGCATGGAGAGAGGCAACAGGTAAAATGTTAACTGGAAACCGTACTATGACCGGGCACGTTAACTTGAAGGCTTCCTCAGTAAACAACTATTGTAAGCCTTTACCATTCCTGTCTCGGTAACAAGTATGTCTCTTCATCTTAACCTGTGTCCAACTCCACTCATCACCAGACACTGTGGGATTCCTGCCAAAGGTGAGGCAGCTCGTTCGTCCAGAGTGGACTAAGTTGCCAAGGCCCGTCGCCACACGCGTCCGGTGATGGCTAGCGTCTCCACACACACGGCGGCCAGCCATCAGTTCTCCAAGTGTCAAGCAAAATTTGGGTCTTCTACAAAAAAAAAAAAAAGTGACCAGCTGTAACGCGATAGATAAATATTTAACGTTAGTGGAGAAGTATCTTGGCGTGCGAAATAACCAAAAACATATTACCGTTACATGCTTAATGAGGACTTAATCTATATTATCACTGCCTCGTGAAGACACTTACTGTCATTATTAATCATACATTAGGTAAAGTGGGCCAAATTAGAAGCTAACTGCGTAGTCCATGCACCTGGTTTCTGAATACTGTTGCAAGGGCTCACCACACTGACCAAACGTTCCTTCTAAACTAAATAAGTAAAAATCAGTTAAATATGCATGAAATATAACCTCATTCAATACTTCTCTTTATAACTATAAATCAGAAAACATGGAAGCAAACACGAGAGAAGGGTGTAGCGGTTAGCGTTCCTGACCGTGACGCATTCACAAGCCGCCCAAGGGTCGATAGCAGACGTTCGAATTCCGGTTGCGGCAGTCGGTCCACAGTCAACCCAGCTGTTCATCATCCACCCCTTGGGGTTGGTCGATAGAATGGGTAACATGCTCAGGCTGTACATAATTCATCCTGTCTGCCTTTATTCATTCCCATCGCCACCTCGCCACACATGGAATAACAACCCCCTCCCCCCTCATGTGTGCGAGGTAGCGCTAGGAAAAGACAACAAAGGCCCCATTCGTTCACACTCAGTCTCTAGCTGTCATGTATAATGCACCGAAACCACAGCTCCCTTTCCACATCCAGGCCACACAGAACTTTCCATGGTTTACCCCAGACGCTTCACATGCCCTGGTTCAATCCATTGACAGCACGTCGACCCCGGTATACCACATAGTTCCAATTCACTCTATTCCTTGCACGCCTTTCACCCTCCTGCATGTTCAGGCCCCGATCACTCAAAATCTTTTTCACTCCATCTTTCCACCTCCAATTTGGTCTCCCACTTCTCCTCGTTCCGTCCACCTCTGACACATGTATCCTCTTGGTCAATCTTTCCTCACTCATTCTCTCCATGTGACCAAACCATTTCAAAATACCCTCTTCTGCTCTCTCAACCACACTCTTTTTATTACCACACATCTCTCTTACCCTATTATTACTTACTCGATCAAACCATCTCACACCACATATTGTCCTCAAACATCTCATTTCCAGCACATCCACCCTCCTGCGCACAATATATATATATATATATATATATATATATATATATATATATATATAGATAGATAGATATAGGGCCTCAGTTGCCCGTGTCGTCTCAGCTTAAAAAAAACAACTATAAAACATAACACAATATAAATAATAAACATTAAAGAATAATAAATATAACATCTTGCCATACATGTGCCTCTCTGGGCAGTATGCTACCCCTTTGTGCAGTATGTACATGTGCACTTAGTTTTGTAGCCACTGATTTCGGAGGCCAGAAATTTCGCTCGAGGAGCTCAAGCGACCGCAGCAGCATTTTTGCGAAGGGACAACCCCCCTCCACCGCCCAGCCCAACACATCATACGCGATACCCACCCTCCAGGGGAGTGTATCCATAACCTGAACGCTCTCTCATCCTAACACTGCTTGCGTAGACCGTAGGAATCACAGGAAAAGTGACGTATACATAGATATTTTCATTGAGCCAGAGGACATCTCTACAGCGTACAGTCACGGGGACGAACCAACGCCCCGGGGGTCCTACACTACACGCCCTCCCCTCCCATCAACTACATTATCCACGTCATCACTAATCATGTTATTATATCATTAAAACAGATCCTATTATCCTCCATCACCCAGTCACCAATGATGAAAAATCCATGAAGAGCCATCGACGCGGGGCGGGCGGGTCCACGGGGATCGATCCTGGACTACCTGGACGAGTCTCGTCCCATATCCTGCCTCTCCGCCCGCCTCCCATAGCCAAACTGCCCACCCTGCCATGCCCAGCTTCCTCCACCTCCCACACACCAGCCCCCATCTCTCCCCTCCTGTTAGCTGGGCCGAGGCAGAAGCATGGATTAATCATGGCCATCAAGGATGAAAGAAAAAAAATGCGAGGGGAAAATTATTCAAAGTAATTATATCTCCACTGGTGTTTGCAGAAATGACTTTTACGGTGGAAAGGCTGTAGGGGAAGAAAAAGACGACAGAGGGAACAGATTTCCAAAGCGTTGCAATTCGCTAAGAGAAGGAGGTATCATAACGATCAATCCTCATGTAACTTGTTTCCACACACAATCTAAGGGAAGCAGCAGGCAGCCGCGTGCCACTGCTCCGAACTTTTTAGCGGCGAAGGTACACAATCAGAGAACTCACGTGAACGGTAGACGAAAACCATATCGTCAGAATAGAATGACGGCAGAAAAATCATGGCGGACGGGAAGGGAGAGGGTGACAGCTGAATAATAAATTTAGCTAATGATTTTCTTTTATTCCATTCTGGCTAAGAGGGAGTTGGAGGACAAGCCACTGCAGATTCGAGATCAACTGTCTATACAGGGACTAATAAAACTCCCATAGGTATGGAATAACTGTTCTCAAGAGAAATGAATACACCACCCCAAGCTTAGGGAAGCAGGTTATTTCACTGTGTTCATCACGTCGGGTTTTCATGATAAATTGGAGGATATGGTCATGTCCAACACGTTTACCCGATCGCACGATGGAACTGCAATATTCTGAAATTCAACACTGTAACAAGAAACAAGTAGTATTTTACAAAGACATATGAGCAGAAACTGAGCTTTTTGGACAACTGTACTCCATCACAACTGCTTCCTTATTACGAGTTCCTGCATCCGTGAGAAGTGTGGCAAGAGACAATGTTGCGTGCGAGGAAGAAGAACGAGTATGAGAACGAGTGGAGTCACAGGCGCGCGAGTGAGTAGGTTCAGAGATTGAAATGAGAGCCGTTGATGAGGGCAGGTAAGAGAACAGGCAATATGACACCCAGAAGGACACCACTGTTCATAAGAGATGAAATGAATCGGTCTATCAACGACTACGCCATTGGAGGACGAGAGATGAAGCTATGGATCAGAGAACAGCGTTCAAGAGCCCATGCAAGGAAGGAAGGAAGCTTAAAAAGCAAAGTCTTGTGCTACATCCTGCTAAATGTTCTGGGGATGTCCAGGGGCATTACCCCTGACACAGGAGCAGAGCCACACGACCACCATCACAACCGGCACCGTGAAAGCCGTATTGGTGATCTGATTCTGATGCTTTTCTTCTTCCCCCATTTCCTCATCCAACAGACCTGCCTCCTTTGCCCATCTCTTCCATCTGCTACCTTCCCTTCTTCCCCCATTTCCCCACCCAACAGACCTGCCTCCTTTGCCCATCTCTTCCATCTGCTACCTTCCCTTCTTCCCCCATTTCCTCATCCAACAGACCTGCCTCCTTTGCCCATCTCTTCCATCTGCTACCTTCCCTTCTTCACCCATTTCCTCATCCAACAGACCTGCCTGCTTTGCCCATCTCTTCCATCAGGTACCTTCCTTTCTTCATTCTCTACGTCATCGCAATTGAAATTCGTCATTAAGCTCCGTCACTTAATCCCAGGACGTCCCAGGAATGGCCTGTGCCAGCAACAAAGGGCTGGCACTGCCTCCTTCGGGATGACATTTGCATATGAATCCCGGTAACATGGCCGGATCATCTCTTAATCATTGAACTATAATTCTCCCAGACTCTACCACCAGTGAAGCAACGATCACTGTGGGGCTGATGCCAGCACCAAGTAGGTTGTCGAGACGTTACTTGTACGTCATCTTCGTCGCCTGGAGGTCACTCGAAAGGAAAGCTCACAGGTAGATAAGCTGAAGGTTCACAGTAAACTACATGGACAACAGCAGTGGTACAGGTGTTCGTAAGGCCAAAGGGGCAGGTGCGCCACAAATGTGCCAGCAGGTGCACCACCGCCATCCCAACCATAGCGACGGTTGATGGTGTAGCGTGATGTACCCTGAGGCTCCTGCCATCAACAGTGAAGCCTCACAGGAACACCCTCACCAGGACTGTCAGACTCCAGTTCTTCAGAGATCCAATTCTACAGACATGGTCTACAATGCTGAGATCGTGTTCGTGAACAGGGGAGCGATCTTCTCAGCAGGGTCAGGTGGTACACATCCTTATTGTGTGGTGTCCCGTCCACCATAAGACCACCTCTTCCTCAGCCCACTATCATCACCCTACTCTCCCTCCTCTAAAATGTCTTTCATTCCCTCACTTTACACTCTCTCAACCAACGCCACACACTCATCCTCGTCCCTCCATCACCTAACACCAATGCTCATCTTTATCGCCCTATATTTAAAGCTTCTTTAGAAGTCTTTTCTCCAACACTATTCCCTTCCTCCCTCACTTACACCTCCATTTCTCCATCATCATCCCCTACATCCTTCATCCTCTCCTCCTCTATCTACGCTTTTACTGCTAACCACCACATCCCCTTACTTCACGCTGCTGCCTCCCTCACCTTACCTGTCCACCCAACCCAACCCAACCCATCCCGCCCCGTGCCGCCTATTGCCCTGGCCCCACACCGGCAGGACACAGGGCGGGCGGAGCGCCACCAGATGAGACGAGACGTCACCGTGAACAGAGCCGACAATGCCTCCACACCTGAGGAACATCGGGCACGTCATAATCCAAGAGAGATAACCGGCCGTTACCTTCCTCACACTCACCATTATCAAGTGTTCCCAGCATCACCACCTGGGAGCCCGCGTCATGACAAGCGGTGAGCGCCATCGAGGCAACGCTCCCCCATCTGCTGCAGAGCCGTTATCGCCGCCATTAATGATCATTATAGGCCGGCTGGAGCGGAGCCTTCGTGCTGCCCGTCACATCCATCCCGCCAGTACCATCACTACCACCCGTGCAAGCGCCTCACCACCAACCACACACTCTTCCCAAACAACTCACAGCTCAATTACGCCTCTTCTGCCCAATTTAAGTTGCCCAATTTAAGCACATGATTCAATACGAGCACCATGATAAGTGCACTCTCTTCTCATAGAATAAATGCGAGCTTTGAGCTACTTCTCAGAAGAGTGTGAGGTTCTCGTCCTGGGTCACACCACCGGCACTGCTCTCCTGGCGACCACTGTCCTCAGCGAACGCCTGCCTGCCTGGCCACCCCCAGGTGCTGTGCTCCCAAGGTTCAGCAAACCTGTCGGCCCTACTGACCACACCTCACTACCTACTGACATCCATATCATTACTCGCATTACTGGAAAACCCTCCAAACCTGTGTGTGTGTGTGTGTGTGTGTGTGTGTGTGTTCCATACCATAGTGGTTAGCGTAACCAGCTCACACACAAATGGTAATTGTTCGAATCCTTGCAGATGAACATTAAGTTGGGTGGCTGTTTACCGGTAGTGTAGGGTGATGACGCTGACGGGGAGAGAGATCAGGAGGAGGAGGAGGAGGATGGAATACGAGAAGGCACAGACTTGGGTAGAGGAGAGAAACACTACTGGATGGACTCTAAGGGGCGATAGTCTGGAGCTGACCAGAAGAAATTTGGTCACTACGTGTGCACAACAGCCGTGTGGGTTGTGTGATGGGTCTCCTGTGGCACTGAGACTTGAGCACCTTCCCTCTCCAGCGGCTCTGACGTGTTACGAAACTTGCACCTGCCTCTCGGGCAGAAATACGGCAAGTAGTGATTTCCTTACGAATACCTCGGGCAACAGCTTCCCTTATAACGTTATCTTGTGTCTTTTAGAGTTGCCAGTGACTTTGTGTGGCCACAATTGTTGATGGCAGACGTCAACAGCTGAATAAATAAGGATGCGGTGGCTGAGGAAAACTCTGCTCCTGTGGCTCATGATATGGAGACCGTTCCCATCCTGACGTTCTCATGGCAACACGTACCCCTCAAACCTCAGTCTGTGGCTGGTGCCCCCAAGACTTCACCGGGTGTTCACCAGGTCATTCAGGTTCGTTGAGGTCTAGTGTAACCATCTTGAACACCTTCTTCAGCTGTTCAGGATACTTTTAAAACTATATGCACTTCTCACTACGTATAGCAGGCCCTTAGCGGGGCTGGAAGGATGGGCTGGGGCATGGCGTCAGACGGCGACGGGGGAACGGACAGGTCAGAGGCTACGCCCGCAAGGCGTCGAGGTGAGGTGGCGAGAGGCAAGGCCGGGTGAGACTCGCCGGGAGTGGGCGGGGTATGGTCGGGCGGGGCGCTGGTGGTGGGTGGTAATCAATACTCAATACTGGCTGGAGCCTTTAAGGTCGTCATCATCATCATCATCATCGTATTACCTGCTGCCTTCCACCTGCCTCCATCCACCAGCCCCGGCCTCCGTCACAGGTCGACCAAACACCTCCCGAGACAAGCGGGTGTCACCGGGGAGGCTGGGTGGAACTGGTGAGTGTCACAGTGGCTGTGTGGGAGGGTATCGGTGTCTAACATTAGCAGTGACAACACTTGGAGTTCTTGTGGCCTGGACGAGGAGGCCACCAGTTTAGGGGTGGAGCTTGGAGCACTTGGAGCTGGCTGGCCCCAGTCCACAGAATGGGACAGATGTCAGGATGGTCGAGACGTGATGGTGTACACTGTACGCTACACCTCGGCCTGCTCCAACCAACTTGGTCTGTCCCCTGAGACACAGTGGCCGAGATCAGTCTTCTGGTTGGGTTCCGACTGCTCAGGCAAACCCATCACAGCCCACGTAGGGGGATGGGAGGCCTCAGGACTCTCTATCTGGATGGGTTACTGTGTAGCTGTTGCTGAGCTCAGAATCCATGGTATTCAGGCACTTTACCCTGTGGATCACTATAGCACTATCCTGCACCCTCACTGTTCTCCGCCCTCTCCCCGAGACTCACCTCTGAACAAGATCCCTGGTTGACGATGGGAATCTAATAGTGAACCCCAGTACAGCACTCACACCAACACCAGAGAATACAGTCTTTCACAAGTTATGTATACGAATGAGTCGCTACAAATGACCACTACTGCTGCCGCTGCTGCTGTCGTCGTAATACGTACCGATGGCTTTTACCAAGAACAGGTAGTCAGGGTCATCAATATAGCCCACAGACGTCACAAAAGCTCTAAGTCGTGTGATCAAGTTGCTCTCATGATGAAGCTGGAGTCCAGTTTCTCTGAATGTCTTCACGTGTTGGGATGGGAATACACAGTAGCACAGGCGAAGTGGCGGGGGACTTGGGTCTTGTAGGATGGAACTGACCGACAATCCCCTGAGTCTACATGCGAGTGGCCTTGACACGGTCATTCAGGGGAACATTATAAAAATATTGTAGGTGAAAGACGAAGATCCACCGACCACGATAAATATCATGAAAGCAAAACCACACACGCACACACACAGACACACACACACACTAACAGGTTAGGTGGGCACCTTGATGTACATTATGCAACTGACAGACACAAAATTAAATCAATTCAGAGATTCTTCTTCCCAACATTAGAAAATATGAATAGCATATCACCCTGAAGAGTAAAAGGCCTTACTTTACATACTGTAAATAGCTCACTCATTATACATATATCAATACATAATCCAATCACTGCTGCTCAGTGTTCTGTAAAAAGTCCACCTCAAACGTGAGTGGATGAATACCAAACGTCATCCACTGCTTGTTAACATTTTCTCACCATAACCTGTAATGCAGCTCAATCACTGAGGCGCTAACCCAGTGGAATTACTGTGGCAAAACTCGATATCGATCAGACACAGGCATCAACGACGCTCGGCCTCGTACCTCTATATCCGTAAGACAAAGCCCAGGTTAAAAGTCTCACCACGTCTCAACCTGACGCCAAGGACCTGCCACACCCTCCTGCCCTGACAGGCAGGTGTAACTTTCGTAACAAGTCCGAGGCCGCAGGAGAGGGAAGGTGCTCAAGCCCAGTGCCACAGGGGACCCAGCAGCACACAGCCCCCCACGACTGGTGGACAAACGTAATGACCAAGTTTCTCGCCGTCGGATCCAGACTATCGCCCCTCAGAGTACAGCCAGTAGTTGTCCCTCACTCCTCAAGTCTGTGCCTTCTCCTATTCCACCCTACCCCAATCCTCCTCCTCCTGCTGATCTCCCTCCCTCCGCCGGCGTCATTACCCTCCACACAGCCGGCAAACAGCCAACCAACTTAATATTCTCCTCCCGTCCTTCCATCAACACCAAACTTTCAGCCTCTCGTCTTCTGGCCTCCAGCTGCCAGGCCCCCGACCTCCTGCTGCTGCTTCTGCTGCCACCCAGGACCATCATCAGCCCTGGGTGCACCCCTCGTTACGGCTAAACTCCCCCGCCCCGCCCCTGCGCCCACGCACCGGGCCCGCACGCCCACCCACCGCCGGCTCCCCAGTAATGCACCACCATCACCCTCAGCTCCAAGCGAGGCCGCCCTTCCCCCACATGTGCCTGCTGGCTCAAGCCAAATGTTAGCCTCGCTCACCAGGCCAGGCCCCCTCCTCAAGGGTCACGGCTGACGTCATATGCTACGATGGTGACGTCCACTACCACCGAGACTATACGACCAGTGAGGCATCATCACACCTCCTCCAACGTAGCTCTTAACGAGAGACTGAGTACCTATACGACGAGACTACGTCAATGGGCAGTTATAACGCGTAGCGCTTACCACACCGTCTTGCTTGATTAACAATACTGTTTCTCTCTGCCGCCACGCTCATTAAATAGTTATCGATAATGGGTTCATCTGGGATCTATTTCAACTGAGCAATAAGTCCTCATCTAAGTGCGGTGCTCCATGAAGGATGCATATATCATTTACTCTTGGTATGGCACTGGTGTCTGTTATTGCTGTACGGCTCTCTTATAATTTTGTCAGATATTCTTTTGGTAGATTCCATGGTATTATTCACCTGAATAACTGTTACCCTCCCTGAGAGGTTTCTGATATGACGAATATTTTCCTTTGTCCTTCAATTTGCTGCCAAACATATATTACTACTACCGTTTTCTTTTTGGTAACAGCGACCGTGGTGGCATTTGACATAAAATGTTTACGAGGGGAAGAACAAAGATGTTTTTGGAAGATGATTGTACAATGCTTTAACTCACAGATCACAACCCGCTGTAAGTGAAGCCAGTTCCACTCCCTCCACGGTAAGGAGTTGGGGGTCCCTCAAGAAACACAGCTGCACCCCTGATGATCTGGTGTTCATTCTCGAATCTGACGTTGACAAAAAACACGATCAACAGCTTCATATCATCTTCAGCAGACGGTGCTAACATTAGCACGACAATCGCGTCACTGGTGGTGGACACTGAGAACATACGAACGGACGCACACAAAGTTTCCCATCTGCGCCGCGAAAACAAAACAAAACAAAAAAAATAGCTTTTCACTGAAGAGACGTTCCACCTGCTCCGATGTGGGAAGACTGATGAAATAAAGAGATGGACTGAACCCCGGATGAATCTCCGAAGAACCTTTTAGGCATAACGTGAATATGTATGCGGATGGTGGCAAGGACGTGAGGGAAACAGAGAGGGAGGATGGATCTATCAAATTACATGGGGACCTGAAGAGCCTCCAAAACCGAGAGACAGTTGATGTAACTCAACTCTAGTAAATGCTGAGTAATGAAAATGGGTCAAAGTGAAAGCAGGACTCGATATGTATATTATCTACCAGGAAATATGGCCCGGGAACCTGTGTGCGAGGGGGACATGAGAGTCGAACACTGTTCCTAACATGTCAACATATCTTCGCTTAAGGGAAACAGAGACAAACTGTCTGCGAGCAAAAAATAAGAATTACAATCCATTCTTTGGATGAGGAAATGTTCAACAAGCTGTTCACTTCCTCCATTAGGCAAATTCTTGGATATATTTCTCGAGTTTAGGCATCATCGCACTCAAAAGAAGCACAAAGAAATAATAGAGAATGTTTAAAAGACGACATCAGAGATGGGAACAGAATCAAGAGAATTGACTTACAAAGAAGCTTGGACTGGGGGAGGGGCCAGAAATCTGTCCATCATAAAAGTAGAGTAAGGAGTGACCTGATCATAACCTGAGAGGTTTTAAACCAGTTTTATGAGGCAAACATTGAACACCTTCCACAAAGGCAAAACAACCAGGGACCTTGACTTGAACTTAAGGTAGGAACTTGTTAAAACAAAGACTTACAAGAGTATAACAGGTATGGCATTATTGTATAAATGGAATAAACTTATTAACGAAACGGTGAATATGGACAGCGTAAAATAAGTTTATAAAAAGTTGTGTAACAAAGAATGTTCAAGAGATGTGCCCCACCAGTGTATAATTGCCTCCCCGTACAAAATGCTAAGTACACATAAAAGTCTATCCAGCAACACCTTCATAGCCACTCCCTCCGTAATGAGCACACGACATCCATCCACCCACCAGCACATACACGGCGTCCTTACAAACCCACCCCCACCCACACAGATCCCTTGCCACACGCTAACCATCCAACCACACACACCTACACCAACACACGACCCCCTTTGACGTTGCAAATTACCCCGCAACCCCAGTCCAATACCAACCACACACACACACACACACACACACACACACACACACTATCTCTCTACGCACCCAATTAGACCAATCCATCACCCCCCATCCCACAGGCCTCCTCCTACTTTATCCCGAGCCACAAATTCACTAAATCCCGAAGCTTTACCGCGATCATTCGCAAGAAAACATGAATATAAAGTAGGCATTACCGGAGGGTGGGGGGCTGGCTGGCGACCTCCTCCCACATACTTTCCTCGGTCCCTTGTTTACGACGGCGGGGGAGGCTCACAGCAACCGCCAACCCTTGCTCTCCGAGGAGAGCTGGCCGAACTGACTGTTCTGTTCCTCGGTGGTCATGACGATTTGGGTGTTGGGTGGAGGGAGAGAGAGAGAGAGAGAGAGAGAGAGAGAGAGAGAGAGAGAGAGAGAGAGAGAGAGAGAGAGAGAGAGCACAAGGAAGTAACAGGTCCGGTCCAGAGGAGGGCAATAGAGGACACAGACTTTCTCAAACCCCATGGACGAGATTCGTGCAAGTAGTGAGCTGATCACAAGCGTTTCGAGCTTTCGAACCAGTGATGTCCTGAGTGAACAGTTCTTCGCAGGATGAACAGACACGACATCCTGAACCCCTAACAGTTCTTCGCAGGATGAACAGACACGACATCCTGAACCCCTAACAGTTCTTCGCAGGATGAACAGACACGACATCCGACGGCCTTTACATAAGGAAAGAAATCGAGTTACAAATGATGTTATAAAGTTTTCTCAAGTGTACGAGCGGTGGGTGACTGTTTCGAACCAGAGGATAATGCTGTAAATACTGACACCATACATACAGAAGTTAAAAATTTGCATGACAACGTTTAAGAAATGGGGTTCCACGAGTGAAGAGCTCCCTCTCCCTACCGTCTGAATAGGTCATTACGCCCACGTCTCCTTGCAGCACTCTGTGGTCCATACTAAAACGTGGGTGAGCATCACCGTAGACTTTCGTCCAACACCCCCCCGACCTTCGGCGGGAGTGTGTGGTCGACCTTAATGACAGGACAGGACGTGGACAGAGGCCAGGCGATGGGGATATGGGCTGACCTACGGCACATCCAGTACAGTCAAAACAGCCCCACATAACAGAACACTTCTGAAAACAATCAATTTCTTTATCTATGGATCTTCTTTTCTTTTCTTTTATCCATTAAAGTGTATTCCAGTGGCCGCCGGCCGAGCATGGCAAGAGAGGGAGGGAATGTTCCCTACCTCGGTGGTCGAGTCGGCATCAAGGGCGAGTCACTCGTTGGCATAAGCCTGGCACAGCACAGGAGGGATGTGGCCAACCTATCTGCGCCCGCCCGTCACTTACCCGCTGCAAGGTTGGACAGCCTCCTGTACGGTGCACCAGACCAGCCAGGATGTGCAACATATAACGCAAGGAACTTGCAACGACGAACTGCCCCGTTAAAACACGGCCCAGCGAAGCTTGGTCGTAGACTAGCCACTACTTGCCAGCAGGAGTAGAAGACTGCCCTTAAAGGTCCACGTCTGGCAAGGGTCGCTAGCATAACAGCTCCTCGCTTCACCTGAACGCCGCCAGGCCTCTCCATCTTACCAGTCTCGTTGCTTCCTCACGTCTGTCTCCCGGTCCTTGTCATAAAGGTAATAATGACTGTACAGATGCAACGCGCCAGAAGGGCATGTGTTGCGACAACTTACCCAACCTAATCTGTTTATACTCTGACAAGTGGGACTGTTCAAGTGAGTGGTCATCGTCCATACACAAGCCAGTTAGCGAGGACGCGACCCATCACTCTGGCTGATCCCATTCCCTGTCCATAATACTACACATCAAGCCTTAGGAATACCCAGCCGGCCGGGGTTGACACCAACAGCATCAAGTAAATAGTTCTAAAGAGTTCCTTCTGCTGAAGGCCAGGCCGAGCCATCCACCTCCCGGCCAGGTGGGTCCTCTTGCCGAGTGTCAGGCCGAGCCATCCACCTCCCGGCCAGGTGGGTCCTCCTGCCGAGGGTCAGGCCGAGCCATCCACCTCCCGGCCAGGTGGGTCCTCCTGCCGAGGGTCAGGCCGAACCTTCTACCTCCCTGCCAAGTCGGTCCTCCGCCGAGGGCCAGGCCGAGCTTTCCACCTCCCTGCCGAGTGGCTCCTCCTGCCGAGGGTCGGGCCGAGCCTTCCAACACCCTGCCGAGTGGCTCCTCCTGCCGAGGGTCGGGCCGAGCCTTCCAACACCCTGCCGAGTGGCTCCTCCTGCCGAGGGTCGGGCCGAGCCTTCCAACACCCTGCCGAGTGGCTCCTCCTGCCGAGGGCCAGGCCGAGCCTTCCACCTCCCTGCCAGGTGGGTTCTCCTGCCGAGGGCCAGGCCGAGCCTTGTAAGCCCCGCCATCCGCAGGTCGAGATCAAAGGATATCAAGTTTATCCCAACCCAAATGTTAATTAGTGCAGGTTTCCTCTAAGCGTCTGTGATGAGTAATTAAAACCGTGTTTGCAGAGCTGAAAGTTTGTAAAGAACCACGACGGGCGAAATTCACCTCATATAGACCTTCACACAAACCCACACACCCGTGTGATGGATAACTTTCTGGAGTTACCAATGAAACGCCCGACTTGAGAGGTTTTCCAAGTAGGTCCGGCCAGGACACTTTCCACGGGCTAGTGGACGAGGACCTGTGGTGCGAGCAGGAGGAGCCGCCTGGTGGGGGGAGGGCGGCGTGCGACCAACACCGACGACGGGAGACTGTAGCTCCAGAGAGCTGATGGCAGCGCCAGCAGCAGTGCCACCAGACAGACACAACAGCTTCTCCACCTTCGTACCCACGGCAACGGTCGCGCCCGGACACATATCCACTGTGTGTGGAGAGGATGGTGACTGTGGCATATCCTGGACAGCGTCCCCTGGTAGCGGAGACCTTCCCCCACGACGTCCACCTCCAGTCCTGTGACCATCCCTCCTCCCAACACTGTACAAGCACCACTGGTCACCTGTCATCACGCAGGGCCCATTCTGCCACCACTCTATCTATCATCATCACACGCGACGGTAAACTTAAAACTTTCCCAACAATAAAATATGATTAAAAGGAAACAAAACCAGTCTATTACTTCCTCAGACCTAACACCACCACCCTCCCTCGGGCCTAACACCATCACCCTCCCTCGGACATAACACCACCATCCTCCCTCGGACATAACACCACCATCCTCCCTCGGACATAACACCACCATCTTCCCTCGGACATAACACCACCATCCTCCCTCGGACATAACACCACCATCCTCCCTCGGACATAACACCACCATCTTCCCTCGGACATAACACCACCATCCTCCCTCGGACATAACACCACCATCCTCCCTCGGACATAACACCACCATCCTCCCTCGGACATAACACCACCATCCTCCCTCAGACATAACACCACCACCCTCCCTCGGGCCTAACACCATCACCCTCCCTCGGACATAACACCACCATCCTCCCTCAGACATAACACCACCACCCTCCCTCGGGCCTAACACCATCACTCTCTCTCGGACATAACACCACCATCCTCCCTCAGACATAACACCACCATCCTCCCTCGGAATGTGCACCAATGGACCGCAATTCCCCATTGTGTAAAACCAGGCCGAGATTACCCGAATTTTCAGCTGGCCTTCTGATATGGCCGCCCTTTCAAGGCACGCCCAGCGAGCACCTCCCCTGAATTTCACACACTCACATTAAAAAATATATCAAAACCATTTACATTCGGAGCAGCCAGCAGTGCTCACTCTGATGCTAATCTCTAACCAATTATGAGAAGGTTCAGTCTGAGCCCAGGAACTTTCCACATCCAGGAACAGCTATTAAATGCTAAGAGCACAGTGTAGGTTGGGGAGACTCCACCAGCAGGCTCACCTCCACTCCACTACGACCTCGCCGGCGAAACTCGGTATCTATGAAGTTTGAATCACCGATCGCACTCCAGGAAGCTCGGGAGATGAGAGCCTCCCAGTGGGGCTCAAGTGTACAAAGCCCTGGCCCGCGGCACGCGCGGTAAAACTGCACCAGCAAGTCTGGCGGGGGGTAAGAAGAAGAAGAAGAAGAACGTGCAGGAATATTCTGCAACGCTGAAATTACACCGAGTCGGCTTCTGCGGGTTATTTAGCGCGTGGACCAGCCTCGGGCATCCGCAACTGTGGCGGTTTATCACTCGTGGGTCGTGAACAACTGCGGAGTATAATTAACAGAGAAGACCAACCCAACCCTCTCTTGTTACCGCAAGATACCAGCACTTCACCAGCCAGCAAGCACTGATTTTAGGCAGCTTGGTGACGTGCCTCAACATAGCACGTCACCTTAAACAGCCTGGTGACGTGCCTCAACATAGCACGTCACCTTAAACAGCCTGGTGGCGCGTCTCAACATAGCACGTCACCTTAAACAGCCTGGTGACGCTCCTCAACATAGCACGTCACCTCAAACATCCTGGTGACGTGCCTCAACATAGCACGTCACCTTAAACAGCCTGGTGGCGCGTCTCAACATAGCACATCACCTTAAACAGCCTGGTGACGTGCCTAACATAGCATGTCACCTCAAACAGCCTGGTGACGTACATCAACATAACACGTCACGTCAAACAGCCTGGTGACGTGCCTCAACATAGCACGTCACCTTAAACAGCCTGGTGGCGCGTCTCAACATAGCACGTCACGTCAAACAGCCTGGTGGTACACCTCAACATAACACGTCACCTTAAACAGCCTGGTGACGTGCTTCAACATAGCACGTCACCTTAAACAGCCACGTGACGTGCCTCAACATAGCACGTCACCTTAAACAGCCTGGTGACGTGCATCAACATAGCACGTCACCTTAAACAGCCTGGTGACGTGCCTCAACATAGCACGTCACGTCAAACAGCCTGGTGGTATACCTCAACATAACACATCACCTTAAACTGCCTGGTGACGTGCCTAACATAGCATGTCACCTCAAACAGCCTGGTGACGTACATCAAACACAGCACGTCACCTCAAACAGCCTGGTGACGTGCATCAACATATGTCACCTCAAAGGCTCCCTCACCTCTTGCTGGCGCTCCTCAGCCACCGAGAAACTCAGTCAGCTGTGGTTGGCCTTCTGTCATGTGGGATTTAGGTAACCCGCGTCAGCTTTAAATAGCCCCCGTCAGTGTACGGTGACCTTTGTCAGGCCAGGGTGACTCTCCTCAACCCGGGTACATCAGGTCAGCCGGGAGCGGCTCCTGTCTCCCGTGATGTATGGCTCCCGCCCACCTTTATCGACGTGCGTCACTAAAGAGAGTCGCCATATTTCTCTCCCTCCACAGGGTGATAGTCAGCAGATCTCCGCTGTGGGTCCCAGGATGCTGTTCTGTGGGTTCTAGGTTGCCGCGTGTGGTTTCCAGGATGACGTGCTGTGCGACGCTGTATTGTGAGGTACCAGTGTTGTGCTTGCGGTGTCCCGGATGGTAAGGTCGTGGTCCCACAGGTTTGTGTGGTACCATGACTACCAAAGTCTAAGTTGTCAATTTAGTGTAGAAAATACACACTGAACATGTATCTATAATAATAATAATAATAACGATAATAATAATAATAATAATAATAATAATAATAATAATAATAATAATTTTTTTTCTTTTTATTTTTGCCGCTGTCTCCCGCGTTTGCGAGGTAGCGCAAGGAAACAGACGAAAGAAATGGCCCAACCCACCCCCATACACATGTATATACATACGTCCACACACGCAAATATACATACCTACACAGCTTTCCATGGTTTACCCCAGACGCTTCACATGCCCTGATTCAATCCACTGACAGCACGTCAACCCCGGTATACCACATCGCTCCAATTCACTCTATTCCTTGCCCTCCTTTCACCCTCCTGCATGTTCAGGCCCCGATCACACAAAATCTTTTTCACTCCATCTTTCCACCTCCAATTTGGTCTCCCTCTTCTCCTCGTTCCCTCCACCTCCGACACATATATCCTCTTGGTCAATCTTTCCTCACTCATTCTCTCCATGTGCCCAAACCATTTCAAAACACCCTCTTCTGCTCTCTCAACCACGCTCTTTTTATTTCCACACATCTCTCTTACCCTTACGTTACTTACTCGATCAAACCACCTCACACCACACATTGTCCTCAAACATCTCATTTCCAGCACATCCATCCTCCTGCGCACCACTCTATCCATAGCCCACGCCTCGCAACCATACAACATTGTTGGAACCACTATTCCTTCAAACATACTCATTTTTGCTTTCCGAGATAATGTTCTCGACTTCCACACATTCTTCAACGCTCCCAGAATTTTCGCCCCCCTCCCCCATCCTATGATCCACTTCCGCTTCCATGGTTCCATCCGCTGCCAGATCCACTCCCAGATATCTAAAACACTTTACTTCCTCCAGTTTTTCTCCATTCAAACTCACCTCCCAATTGACTTGACCCTCAACCCTACTGTACCTAATAACCTTGCTCTTATTCACATTTACTCTTAACTTTCTTCTTTCACACACTTTACCAAACTCAGTCACCAGCTTCTGCAGTTTCTCACATGAATCAGCCACCAGCGCTGTATCATCAGCGAACAACAACTGACTCACTTCCCAAGCTCTCTCATCCCCAACAGACTTCATACTTGCCCCTCTTTCCAAAACTCTTGCATTCACCTCCCTAACAACCCCATCCATAAACAAATTAAACAACCATGGAGACATCACACACCCCTGCCGCAAACCTACATTCACTGAGAACCAATCACTTTCCTCTCTTCCTACACGCACACATGCCTTACATCCTCGATAAAAACTTTTCACTGCTTCTAACAACTTGCCTCCCACACCATATATTCTTAATACCTTCCACAGAGCATCTCAATCAATAATAATAATAATAATAGTAATAATAATAATAATAATAATAATAATAATAATAATAATAATAATAATAATAATAATATAATAATAATGTGTATGGGGGGGTTGGGCCACTTCTTTCGTCTGTTTCCTTGCGCTACCTCGCAGACGCGGGAGACAGCGACAAAGTATAATAAAAAAAAAATAATAATAATAATAATTAATAATAATAATGATAATAATTACTCTCGTTTTTTTTTTTTAATTTTCCAAAAGAAGGAACAGAGAATTGGGCCAGGTGAGGGTATTCCCTCAAAGGCCCAGTCCTCTGTTCTTAACGCTACCTCGCTAATGCGGGAAATGGCGAATAGTTTGAAAGAAAAGAAATAATAATTATAATAATATTAATAATAATAATAATAATAATAATAATAATAATAATAATAATAATAACAATAATAATAATCAATAATAATAATAATAATAATATAATAATTTTCTTCAAAAATATGTCAGTGAAAATAACAATAATAATAGTTAACATGTTCAGTAACCGGCAAGAAACGGTGATACTCGTATGCAGGTCATTTCCCACGAATCACTATCCATCTCACCTCTAATTACAACCCGAGACGTGACTCCGGCAACGTCTCTTTACATTCAGCTCACTCACAACTGGCTAAATATATCTGAACACGAACTTTAGAGCGTCTAATTCTGGCAGGTATTTCCCATTCTAACCTCTTCCAACTGAGGTGTTGCGAGAGAGCGCTTTAACACAGTAAAGACGTTCAAACAAAGTGTCCATAAGACAATGAAGGTACAGGTGGAGGGCAACAGACTCCCTTATTTAACTGGATCCAATGCTTCATGTCATCATCATCATTATAAACGTGAGAATCCCTCAACATCTCCACGAACACCACACACACCATGCTCTCTAGAAGAGTGTGTGTGTAGAGATGAATCTGTGAGGTGGGCTGACACACAATGGTCAAGCCAGAGTCCTGACCACGCATTCTCAAGCCCTGACGCGCATGAGAACATGTAAACGTGAGAAGACAACACAGGTTAGTACATACAAGGAAGACAGCGAGTCACCAGTTCTACACATGGCCTGGAGCACTCGTTACACTTAACACGGGCCTAAGAATCCTTCATGAGTCTTCCAGTCACCAAAATACCCAAGGCAGGTTGCTGCCCAAAGTGGAAACTCTCAAAAAAAAAAAAAATATCTGTTGCTAAGTGGCGTAACGATTCTCAGACCCTGGGACCACAATGCTCCCTGCCTCCCTTGGCAGATCTTTGAAAAATGAAAACATATAGGCGGCAGTATATACATTACATCTATACATAAAATTGTACAAGCTTTACATACTTCCAAATTTCCAGAAATCTGAACTTCAAAAGATATGACATATGCAATTGGGTTCCGAAACAAGCTACCCGTGCAGCCGACACCACTGTTCTATACAACAACGCCTGAGAGCCACACCAGTAACCTAATGAGACTGGTTAAGGTTTCCTCCCCACACCCGACCGCAGAGCGGTGGGCAACTGTACACCTGTATGGTCTCAGCGGTTGAACCTGCGAGTTTATCGTGATCAAAGAGGACAAGATGGAAACTCAAGAGCCCGCCAAGATCAGACATCATAGAAAATAATAATAATAATAATAATAATAATAATAATAATAATAATAATTTAAGGGAACCCGGATGATCTAACTTTCCGGGCCTCCCAAACTATCGGGCTCTGAGATACTTTAATGAAAGTCGGATTCTCTCATTTTCAGAGCCACCAGGCCATCAGACCCTGGGATAATCTAAGGAAAATCCGTTTTTCTCATTTTCGGGCCCCGTAATCTTTACTCTAGGGTTTCTAGAATTCCTCCTCTGAATATGCCACAGAGCAACTTTCGACGTTGGTAATATTTTCCACCTGCAGTCAGTGTAAACGCAGAGGAGATCATCGAGTATTAGACACGACAAGGAAACTAAAATACGAAGGCAGAAGAACCTTCTGCGGAAACCAAGTCGTCTCGACAAAACGTCCAATTTAGTCCGCCGGCTGGAAGCGAACACCAACTCCCAACAGACAGATTTGGGTAATTTGTAAAAGTTTTCTGGGCAACTCTCGCGTGAACATTAAAACTTTACAACACGTCCTGTACAGCTAGCGGCCCACACACTCACACCACATATATTACCTCGGTGCTCAAGTAGTTTCTCCCCTCCATGCCGAGGTTGGTCTTGTACTAAAAATAGTAGTTCTTCGATCAGTCAAGCTGATAGATAGGGATGGCGACAGGAATATTCACACAAAAATTACTAACACCGAAAACTATTTAAGGGACAACAAGGTATATAACATTCACGGTCGGCTGTTTCCCTTGAAAAGAGAGGGTGGAAAAGTTAGAAAATAATAACCTAGAATTTGTCAATCCCACCAACTGGTCCACCATCTTTCAAATTCCCCACAACAATATCTCATCAACAGCGCTTCACTTTATGAAACTGGTTCAAACACAGATGAGCGGCGTATACCAAGGCAGCAGTCAGTCACTTTGTCATAAATCTATATGAATATCGTTAAATCTATATACACAGCGGGCGCTTCAGCTGAGAGGCCAGTGACGAGTGGAGGCGATCGGGAGGTGGTGCTCAGACGGGGAGGAAGGCAAGCAAGTCTGCCTCAGTATCTCGCCATAATCATCACTCCAGTCCGAACTTGATTGGGTGAACGAACCGCACAGAACCACCGCAGCATGACTCACTTCTCCTCAACCACTGTCTAGCGTAAGTATAACATGGGACTTAAAATAAAAAAGTGCCTCTTACATCATATACCATTCTTTACGTCACCGATGACGTAACGTGCAAAAACCATGGAAACAAGTCATGACAAAAGAATATAATTAAATGTAAGATGATGCACGGATGAACGGCTACAGAAATATGCAAGCTAGACCAAGGATGATGCATCTATAGGGAATCAAACAGCAGGAACAGACCATTGAGTCCTTTCCTTCTACGTGTTTAAAGTTTCAGAAATCTGGTTGTACGCTGTTATATCCAATCAAACATCTGTCAACTGCATAAGATGACAGAACCGCTGACGAGGAAATCTTTGAGAACAGCCTCTCGGAAACCTGTAATCAATGATACTGTTTGGCTGGATGACAAAAAAAAAAAAAAAAAAAGTGTAGTGCATGTGAAAGCAACCATTTCTGATGGACCAGAGTGATGTATGGATAATCTCTTAACTATATCATCCCGATTATTGTTTAATATGCTGCTCTTCCATCCCTACATCAATCTATTTTTTTTTTAATACTTGTATAATTTTAGTTATCACTTATAGTTCTTCTCTAGACGGTCCACAATGTTTCGAAAACTGTATGGATAGTGATGGATGGTTTATGATCCGTAAGCTTAAAGTAATGGCTGGTTTATGATCCGTAAGCTTAAAGTAATACTTATCAGTACAGTTCGGAGAGGGAGTTCTACACTCATGGGGGGTACCCATCTCTTGACCTTACTCCAGCATTATATAAAACTCTTCAAGTTCCTTGATGTTGCCTGGTGTATATACGTGGTTGTCCACATTCACTACCTCATACTTATCATTGACACACCACACTCTTGCACTATGAAAGAACTTATCTACATTTCATTCACGAGTTTCTCTACAATCATGTTATGGCCTCTAGTTGTTCTATTCCTGCATCTTTCGAGGAACCGTTGTCCATGTCAACAACCCTGGTTTAAAAAAGCTTGAGAGGTTGCAGTCACGTCCTCCCTCATTATTATCTATCCATGAGCAAATTTAAGCTCAATCCTCAAGCCTTTCCCTATATCTCAACTATCATAATTCCGCCATCATCCTCGATGCCATCTTCTGGACCTTCTCCATTGGTTCTTTGTGCTTCTTTTTAAATGACCGAACCTTGGAAGTATATTCTCGTTTTGACCTAGTGTAGAATGTGAACAGCTTGCTGAATATTTCCTTATGCACAACTTGAATGCTATTCAAATATCTACCAGAAGAGAGTTTTGTCTGATGACAAAAAAAAAATATATTAGAACAGAATGAACGTTAGCATGTATGACTAAATTCTGATCGTGGTGGTGATTTTGATTTTCACAGCATGACCCGCGAATCTATTATGCATTTCTACCCATCCTCCTGTTGGCCTCAATGATCGAATTACATTAAGATGTTACATAAGAGAAAAATATCAACAAGGGTTTCGGCAGCAAGAAGTGAATTATTCAGCAACTTAAACCGTAAGTTAACTATTTACACAACGCTGTGCAACCATGATTGGACTGCGAATAAAGATATCACAAATAAATGATTTACACGAACGTGATGGTGCAGCACCTGCGTCCACATAACAGCAACCTGGTGCACACCTGGTGAAGCTGTCGGGGGGGTTCTTCACCTCACACAACCCTGGCTGAGCTCAAGGCTGTTGGATTTGGTTACTGGTCGACCTAGCTGTTGGAAGCCGCAGCAGCCCTCGGGCCTACATAGCCCCCACATCCTGGCTGGTCTGGTATACTTTGTAGGTACTCGTCTAGTGGACTCTTAAAGTTCTCTAGTGTGCTTCCCTTACAGTTTGTGGTAGTAGCTGACACGATGTTGCAGAGTCTTGGGCTCTCGATGTTTAAGCTGTTCTCGCTTTTTGTGCATATCGCAACCCTGGGATGTCTGAGGTCGTTATCTTACAAAGTCGACCACGCTCGTCGCGTATGGTAGAATGTTATTGCCGAATGTCAGCTGGTAACCATACTTTCCGCGACTGTCTAGGTATAGCTGATGATATCAATTTCGCCTGCCTTTTACGTGATGATAGGACGCAACAATAATCCATTTGTGAAAGTATTCGCGCCTTGAGGTGTTCCCTTCTCTTGTCTTGAAGGTATGCAGGATCTAGCCAGCTATCCTTCTGCATAAGGCAACAAAAACATACACCTGTAACCCCCCTCCTTCCCTCCGCGGTGTTTGGCTAATGATAAGAGGAAAACGATCATTAAGAATTCCATTCTTTTCCTGCGTGAAATCATCAACAGACACACCTGCTGAATCTAACGTGCTAAACTAATAAGAAATTTCCAGTTTGAAATCTTTGTCTATTTTGTTTCGTTATCATGTCGGTAATCACTTTGTGTATCGGATGGTTGACTTGCAAACCATATATTCGGCGTGTATATAAGTTACCCTGGCACTGTGTTAATAACAATAAGGTGCTGTGCTATTCTTACGGGGTTTCGTCCTATCCCTAAAAGGTTCTAATCTTTTAATTCAGACACATTTTTCTACTATGTGTCCAAACACCTCTGGCCACAAACTTTAACATTCACGAGTCGTCTGATAGCCCTAACCAGCTGATCCTCTGGTACACTAGGGTACTGTACACCTCCTAGGGACCAGCAACATCGCCACGGTAACAACACAAGTCCCGCAGTCTAGAGACGAATATTCTGGTTGATGGCAAAGTCCGTGGCACATCATAATAACCACTCGACAACAACCTTTCCCTAACCTCTGCTGTAAGGAGCGTTTTTTTTTTTATCCATTCTTTAATACAGGAAAATCCGTGTTGCATTATATTACCCTGGACAACTGAAGAGCGTTAAGTCTGGAGTGAAGGTTGGCATTGGACGCCCAATAACTATAGATAGGACAGGAATAGCCTAGGGCTCCCGCTACCAGCAATACCCCCCTCCGCCTACATTGCCATAAACCTCCATTTCATGACGAACACAAGAAACACGAACAGAAAACTGTATTTCGTCACAGCGACGGTCGTCAATCGCTCTGGCGGAGTATAAAACATCTCCCTTCCGTTCTCAAGTCTTACGGTGGCACAGATTCCACAATTAGTATTGTTTAGCGCCACAGACTGTGTCCCAGCGTCACTATGTACCTGGCGACGGGGAAGAGCAGCAGTGTGGGCAAGAGATAAGACTTCATGAGGGATACGTGGAGCGGTGAGGCGACCTTATCAGTGGCTATTGTTCTCCGCGTACAATGTCGTCCGGCCGGCAGCCCATTAACATAGAGAAGCGACACACACACATCATCCCCCCACCACGACCACCACCACTCCCGGGGCCTGCTGCTCTGACTGGGGATTTCCTGTGTGGCTGCTATGCTGTGCAGGGTTGTGGTTGGTGATGCAGGGCAGGGTTGTGGTCGCTGATGCAGGGCAGGGTTGTGGTCTCTGATGCAAGGCAGGGTTGTGGTTGGTGATGCAGGGCAGGGTTGTGGTCGCTGATGCAGGGCAGGGTTGTGGTCTCTGATGCAAGGCAGGGTTGTGGTCGCTGATGCAGGGCAGGGTTGTGGTTGCTGATGCAAGGCAGGGTTGTGGTCGCTGATGCTCGGCAGGGTTGTGGTTGGTGATGCAGGGCAGGGTTGTGGTCGCTGATGCAGGGCAGGGTTGTGGTTGCTGATGCAAGGCAGGGTTGTGGTCGCTGATGCAGGGCAGGGTTGTGGTTGGTGATGCAGGGCAGGGTTGTGGTCTCTGATGCAGGGCTGGGTTGTGGTTGCTGATGCAGGGCAGGGTTGTGGTCGCTGATGCAGGGCAGGGTTGTGGTCGCTGATGCTCGGCAGGGTTGTGGTCGCTGATGCAGGGCAGGGTTGTGGTTGCTGATGCTCGGCAGGGTTGTGGTCGCTGATGCAGGGCAGGGTTGTGGTTACTGATGCAGGGCACGGTTGAGGTTGCTGATGCAAGGCAGGGTTGTGGTCTCTGATGCAGGGCAGGGTTGTGGTCTCTGATGCAGGGCTGGGTTGTGGTTGCTGATGCAGGGCAGGGTTGTGGTCGCTGATGCAGGGCAGGGTTGTGGTCTCTGATGCAAGGCAGGGTTGTGGTTGGTGATGCAGGGCAGGGTTGTGGTCGCTGATGCAGGGCAGGGTTGTGGTCTCTGATGCAAGGCAGGGTTGTGGTTGGTGATGCAGGGCAGGGTTGTGGTCGCTGATGCAGGGCAGGGTTGTGGTTACTGATGCAGGGCACGGTTGAGGTTGCTGATGCAAGGCAGGGTTGTGGTCTCTGATGCAGGGCAGGGTTGTGGTCTCTGATGCAGGGCTGGGTTGTGGTTACTGATGCAGGGCACGGTTGAGGTTGCTGATGCAAGGCAGGGTTGTGGTCTCTGATGCAGGGCAGGGTTGTGGTCTCTGATGCAGGGCTGGGTTGTGGTTGCTGATGCAGGGCAGGGTTGTGGTCGCTGATGCAGGGCAGGGTTGTGGTCGCTGATGCAGGGCAGGGTTGTGGTCTCTGATGCAGGGCTGGGTTGTGGTTGCTGATGCAGGGCAGGGTTGTGGTCGCTGATGCAGGGCAGGGTTGTGGTCGCTGATGCAGGGCAGGGTTGTGGTCGCTGATGCAGGGCAGGGTTGTGGTTGCTGATGCAGGGCAGGGTTGTGGTTGCTGATGCTCGGCAGGGTTGTGGTTACTGATGCAAGGCAGGGTTGTGGTTACTGATGCAAGGCAGGGTTGTGGTTACTGATGCTCGGCAGGGTTGTGGTCGCTGATGCAGGGCAGGGTTGTGGTTGCTGATGCAGGGCAGGGGTGTGGTTGTTGATGCAGGGCAGGGTTGTGGTTGCTGATGCAGGGCAGGGTTGTGGTCGCTGATGCAGGGCAGGGTTGTGGCGCTGATGCAAGGCAGGGTTGTGGTTACTGATGCAGGGCAGGGTTGTGGTCGCTGATGCAGGGCAGGGTTGTGGTTGCTGTTTGCTGTGTAAGGTTGTGGACACCCGTCTGCTGCTTGCGGTGTGACCCATCCACAAAGTGCTGTCGATGTATGGGAGTAGGGCAGAGGGTGGTAAGATGTCTGTCCCTGTTACTCTGACGTTCGGTCATGGTCTGTTACCAGTACTTCGTCTGAGTCAGTCACTGGGCACCGTCACTTTGACAACAGTTATCACTATGTCAAGGTATGTCATCGTCTTGTTACAATCACACGGTCGGTCCAGGTTCCTCGCTGTGTTACTGACAGTCTGAGGTCCGTTTTTCTTATGTGTTGGTTTCTATTTCCGTTATCTCTACGAACCAACGTGCCACACACGTCAGTAAACCCGATATATTTCCGCCAACACGCCAGTCTTCTGAAACTCCCCATGAGAGATATTATATACAGCGTTGATACAGATCTCTGATCACTTTATTATATACAGCGTTGATACAGGTCTCTGATCACTTTACTGTCATCTATCTACAAAAATACTTTCCTGATACATGCTTCATGGTCAACGTGTTGCCATCTGGCAAGGGGGGAGGTGTGTGTGTGTGTGTGTGCTTGCTCGGGTAAAGTATGTGTTGCGCTCCCGATGGCTCACCTCGGCTCTCATCGAGCCCCCAGTGTGGGAGCCCTTAGACACGCCTGCAATTTACTGGGCTGGGTTGGAGTGGCCATGATACGCCTTGCACGCCATCACAACACGTGTGTGTGTGTGTGTGTGTGTGTGTGTGACACGGAGGCACCTACACACACTCTGCCAGGACACTCTCGCAACGTGGCGAACCACTCAGTCGGGTGCACCACACCAATACCAACAGCTTCGAAATACTGCTGAGTGACGGTTGGTGAGCGCTGCTTCCCATCGTACACCAGAGACGTAAGCACAGGGAGGTCAGCAAGGAGACGGGCGGTTAAGGCAATAAACATCATTTCAACAAATCACATGACCAAATGCTCGCGAATGTGACACCAATTTACTAATCACGAAGTAGGAAATACGTCTCAGATGTACGTTTTTACAAAATTGTTCAAAACAACCATCAGGGTCAAAACTAAAATTCTTACATGACAGTACACCACTACCTGAAGGTCAACTGGGGTACAGTATTCAATACATTTTCTGAGTAACACATATCATTACTGGAATTCAAAATCACCTTCACATGTTAAACACCTAAACTTCTCAAACGCTTTGGACAAAGTGTCGTACAAAAGTGTTGCGTAAAATCAAATCCAGGACGTGATTGGGATCTCTGTAGCTACGGCTGACAGGCACAAGGACAATGAGCGGTGTTGAATGTGGGGGTAGCACTTGACTGGCTCACCGTAACATGTGGGGTACCTCAAGGATCAGTCCTGGGGCCCCCTTTAGTCTTCATTAGCAGAGAGAACTTAAACCACAAAATCTCAGAATTTGCCGACGACACACAAGATCAGGAAATAAAGTCCAAGCGAGGGAACACTGTTCAATAATTCACAGAGATTCTGAAAAATTGATGTGAGAGTCAGAGACATGGTTAAATGTTTTACAATGGAGAGAGAGAGAGAGAGAGAATGAATGGATTTTGGTGATAAAAATTCAAACACAAACATGAAATGTTTGGTTCGTCTGTTGTTTTGAAACTGGAGTCAATTATGTTTCAAATTCAGTTGACAGACTGTTGTTATCCTATGTACATCCTCAGATATGTACGTTTTAAAGCGCACAAGGACTTTATATATATATATATATATATATATATATATATATATATATATATATATATATATATATATATATATAAATTTAAGACAATATCTACCCTTTAAAATGCCCTGTTCACGCTGCATTCAGAATACTCCCTTCAGTTCTGGTTATCAAGACTTGATTAAAGACTAGAACGACTACAAAGAACAGGAGCAAAACTAATTCCGTCGTCTCCAGAAATAAACCTCTTGAAGAAAGACTTGCGGATCTGGATATATCTTCTTACAAAACGCGCACACTTTTGCGGAGCCTAACGGAAGTTCTCAAAATACTTCATAATCTAAATAATATGACCCCCGGTAAATTCATTACGCTGGACAGATATATTGTGACCAGAAATACCAGTATGTGGTTAAAGCGGAGATTTAATACACACTTGGGCAAAGATTTCTTCTGCAGGAGAGGTGAAGAAGAGTGGAATGAACTTCAAAAAATATGATCTTAGCGAATACTATCAATACATTCATTTCACGGCGACATTAATACCTTCGCGATAACATCAGTCAATGAACCCGTTCAAGAATCACTAAAATATGAACATATTTCAACATTTCTCTTTATATATCAACGGTGAAATAAAACAATAGTGTCAGCACTCGCTGCTCTGATGCCACACCGCCTCCCCTAGTGACGCCCCGTAGGGAAGGCAGGACCACCTGCACGGAGCTCCAGCTGTTCCAACCACCGCTCTTACCCCGACGGGACCTACACACGTAGCATCCCCTTATCCACAACTGTGTTTACCAATACAACGTGCGTCTCCAGTCATAAACATAGTCTCAGGCTTACGATCTCACACTTCTAAGAGAGGGAAGGAGATATTCCGGCCACGAACAAGTAACAAATCCTCCCAGGAGCATTACGCAACCACAAGAAGCGCACACGCATCCTCCTCCAGCCGATAGCACAACATACGAGGGAAAACATACCACTGTAAATATAAGCAGAAGGTACCTTTTATATACTTCATTAGAGTCACGGACAAGGCAAGGAAAAAAAGGAGAAGTCCCGTAGAAGCTAATCTGTCTGTCAACCTGATCTTTCAAGACTGAATATTTACACAGGAAGAGGAAAGGAGGAGGAGGAGGAGAATTCCGAAGCTCATCTGTTTTGGGGAAGAAGAAGGAACCATAACGGTGACTCCGTGAGTGGCCGGACTCCACACAGAAAACTGTGGGATGCAGCTTCTAGACGCGTGCCTTGGGTCCAAGCCCTGATAGACAGCTCTTGAGAAAAGAAGTAGCCTGAATAATAACTGCAGAACAGAAACCAGACACACAGCGGCAACATCGAACATCGCGGTGTGTCCAGTAAGGTATAGCTGAAGAGAGATGATGCCCGGAGAATTGATGAGACGGGAGGCTTTTGACTCCACTTTGGTTAAGAGGAAAAGTGGAGGAAGAACTACCCTCAATTTTTTTTTTCATAAATTAACTGAGACGGTATGGGCAACCGAAGCCCTAATCAAGGCCATCTCATTAACGCTACACACACATACACACACACACACACACACACACACACACACACACCCAGGCCTGAACCAGGTACTTATTTCATCGACCAACCCCTAGAGGCCGGATGAAGAGCTGGGTTAACTGTGGACAGACTACCGCAACCAGAATTCGAACCGATGCACTCAACCCGTGAATGCGTCAGAATCAGGAACGCTAGCCGCCACTTGGGCGAATAAAACAGCAGCAAACACGAAATATAATCCTGGCACCTACACAGCAACCCCAGATTTGGGGGAGATACAGACTTTGTGACGTTGACTTAAAAGACTTCCAGGACACAGTGGAAGCTGTGGTTGTTATACGTTGACTTAAAAGGATTTCAAAGAGACAGTGGAAGCTGTGTTTGTTATCCTGAAAATGTTCATGTTATTACAGGGTTGAATTGTGGCGTTCTGAAACTGAAGAGATGGAAATGAGTAACTCTCATACAGAGATAGAGGGAGACACTGAATCTAAACGCTATCAATATTTACTTGCATTGCAGTATCTCAGTATGTACTACGAAGGTCCGAACTGAGGGAGGGAGAAAGGTCAGTACGAAACGGAGAATGAGTATGAAAAGGAGTAGAAGAAAAGTGAAGAGGTAGAAGAGAGATAGTTTATCGAGAGGAAACGGTGAGCGATTAGACAGAACTCTTGAGGGATACCAACGCTGACAGGATAAGACGGGGGGAGACGGTCCATCAACGGAACCACTGCAAATGATGGAACTGAGTGTGTGTGTGTGTGTGTGAGAGAGAGAGAGAGAGAGAGAGAGAGAGAGAGAGAGAGAGAGAGAGAGAGAGAGAGAGAGAGAATCTTTTTTTTCAGGAAGTAAAGATTTATGTTGTGCCCAGTCGGACGCTTTAAAAGGCGTCAAGGGCCATGACAAACCATTTTACCAGAACCCGCGGGAGAGGAGGAGGAGGAGCAGAAGCGGGTCATGCTGGAGAGAGATCCCCCGCTACAGTCCAGCACTGCGAAATCCCCTACTGGTGACCAGACAAGAGGGAACTGGGATTCTCAGTGTTTACGAAAAGGAAAACCGAGAAGAGTTTCAAAGATTTTGGGTACACCAGAAGCGAGAACAAGGGGGTGACAGTTGGAGACCTGAGGGCGGTCTGGTCTGGTCTCTCTCTCTCTCTGGGTCTCTCTCTCTCTCTCTCTCTCTCTCTCTCTCTCTGGGTCTCTCTCTCTCTCTCTCTCTCTCTCTCTCTCCTCTCTCTCTCTCTCTGTGGGGGGCGGTGGTGGTTTGGGCTGCACCAAGGCATGCTTCCAAGAAGGAACAGTCAGGATGTTTAAGACAAAGACGACATAGGATGAGGAGGTGGCTAACATAACGCGGACGCTACTCCAAAAGTTCAGCTGGAATGTTTCACGCCAGACGGGAGGGAGGTACCAGGGTGTCTGGGGCCGCGTCCACGACGCGTCACATGGATCCTGGCCTGCGTCACACGACCTTCATCTCGCTCCGACGTCACACACACGGATCATCCGGAGCGTAGATCATATGACCACGATCTGGAGCGTACGTCACACGGCCTTCACCTGGGTCCTGCCGTCACACGGGCGTCTTCCGGGGCCTACGTCATACGGCCATCACCATCTGCGTCACACGAGGGTCCTCTGCAGCGTACGTCACAAGGCCTTACTCCACCTGAGGCCCCGCACGTCAGAGCAAATCTTTAATCGCACACCAGAAACACACTCACTCGCGCACAAGTGGCTGGCTCATTCTACGCTCTAAATGAAGACCTTAAGTTCTCCTGCCGGGGTCCGTAACGACCTCCCAGAGGTCTCCAGGGACCCGTGAGGCGAGTCAAGAGCGAAATGTATGAGAAGCGGTGAAAAGTAATTACAAACGTAATTAAAGGACTACAGTCAGGAGTGGAGGTGAGAGTCGAATGGAATGGTCGGTTTATCTTGTGATTTTCTGAGTGTGGTTTGGCAGGGCCCTGCACGTGAGACCAGGCTGGTGTGGCGAGGCAAGGCAAGGCAGGCTCTTGCAAGACTGGAGGCGACACTGGAGGGACACTGAGTGGCTCATGGACAAAGGGACGCAGGGTACCACGGACCGAGACGAAGAAAAGGGGAGGAGTGGGAGGCTGAGGAAAGTAAGGAGTAGGGAGGACAGGCAAGGTATAGACGGGTGGAGAGCATGGGGAAGTAGCAGAAATGATGGAGGGAGGGCAGCGGGTGAGACGGGGGGAACGGTAAGAACTGGCAGGAGGAGAGCACAGGGTATAGCAGGGTCTACCGAGCCCTACACACACGTCCCTAGATGTACAGATCACCGTCGTCCACGTGCAGCACGGTGGCACGAGAAGCCTCGCACTCAATAGCGTTGTGATCAAGACAACGTCCTCCTGGGGGAGGTGTGACGACAGGAGCCTCAGCCCGAGCGAAGGTCGGGGGATGACCAGCACATTACGGAGGATCATCACCCACCACCTTCGCCTGATCGATCGGAAGAATGTGAGGCACGAGCCGCCACGTGAATATTTCACCAGCGACGCTCCTGACGAAGCTCAAACTTTTGCACGTGGTTCCCTGAGGCCAGGCGGGGGATCCAGCCACCACCCACCACCAGATGGCGACATGTTTACCGTTACACTACGAGTGAGGAACTGACAAATACGACCCTGATTCAAACTCTTGATCTATCAGACTGTGGCTATTTGTAAGGCGAAACCTTTGTCTACTGGAGCCAACACACACACACACACACACACACACACGATGTGATGGGAAATACTTTCATTCTTTCCAAATACATTACGCCATTTCATTGCAACAACATCCCATTTTCTAGGACACTGCCTTCTCCGTTGTCCCAGGGTTCCCGTCGATACCTGTCGTGTGTGTGTGTGACCACAAGGATCAAATAACAGCGACGGCCTCAGCTGGAGCCCGGCAGGCCCGGGAGGTTACACAAGTGTCGGCATCACCTCACCGCTTCGCTCATCATACAAGTTTGTTGTTTACTTCGACATGTGTGTGGGTGTGAGTGGTGGCGACTGTCCTGGCATGTCATAAGGGACATGGTGAGTGGCGTCACCACTCTATACATCAAGGCCAACGCCCGACCTGTTCCAGCTGAGCGATTCAGCCTGGAATAGGGTCACTGGAGGCGCGACGACGTCACTTGCCGCTCCGATTTCAGCTGTAACGGCAGAAGGTCAGTGCGAACTGGGACTGCGTCTCGGGTAGCGAGGCTTGGAGCCTACTGCAGTAAAGGCACGGCGGCGGTCACACTCCTGCAGTTAGGACTAGTGTGAGGCTCGGTATACGCCATCCGTGGTCGGGTGATCTGGAGCATCTTCAACCAAAGCCTTCCAATCTTAGAGAGAGAGAAAAAGAAGAGGAGCAGAGGAGCCACAGACACAGGGAGAGGGTTGAGGCAGCAGTGCAGGGAAAGGGGAGGAGGAGGAGGAGGAGGAGGAGGAGGGGTGTGCGAGTGTGCTGGACTGGTTATTAACAAAGTAGAAGGGGAAGGGGACCATCTAGGAGGGGTTGGGTACACAACGGGATGATGACGTGTACAGCCAAGCAGCACCGAGGGGCACGGTAAACAAGACACGGGTATACGGGACTTGTGTGTGTGTGTGTATACCGAGACCCTGGTGTCCAGGGTGGGTCTTATATACTCCCACAAGTGGCTGCCGACAAGCCCGTCTGGTGCGAGCTAGGGGTAAAGCCCTGATATACCGGGCTGTTTGATGCGTCACAGCTTCATTCATCATGAAACGACCCATCTCGCTGGTCTCGTACAACTCGTGGGAAGCTCTCCAGTTGTTTCTTGAAGGGTGACAGTTTAAAAAAAAAAAAAAGGTGGATATCGTAAATCCATGAGTGACAGTACAGCGGGCAGCTCACAGGAACTGGGGAGAGGATTGAACTGAAGATACGCATCAGTGGAACCGGGGAGAGGAAGGCAATTGAAAGGTGGTGAATTAGAGGGACTAGGGAGAGGGAGGTAAATGAAGGAGGGGGAAGAGGGTACTGGGGAGAAGAGAGCAAAATGAGGGGGTGGATCAGAGTGACTGGGGAGAAGGTATCCCCAGGGATCAGGACTAGAGAGAGAGAGAGAGTAACTGTGGGGGCGGATCAGGGGGACTGGGACGAGGCGAGTTAAGAATGAAAATGTACACGAGAGAGGCAGGGGGAAAGACGATGGCGGTGAGGGGGAGGTGACGAATGGAGCCATGCCAGACACACCACATATCCCACCACATCACCTGGTCACACTCCACCACAACACCTGGTAGGACTCAGCCGAACACCCAGCCAGACTCCATGGTAACATCAGGTCATACTCCACCTGGTCAGACTCCACCACATCACTCAGGCAAATTCCACCACAACACCAGATCATACTCCACCACAACATCTGGCCAGACTCCACCACAACACCAGATCATACTCCACCACAACACCTGGCCAGACTCCACCACAACACCTGGCCAGACTCCACCACAACACCTGGCCAGACTCCACCACAACACCTGGCCAGACTCCACCACAACACCTGGCCAGACTCCACCACAACGCTTGACCATAACCCCTGGTCCTCCACCACCATCATTAGCAACCCCACAAGACAGAACATCACGACCAACCAAGGCCTCCCTAGCAGCTGGGGGTCACCCGACCTTGACTCAGGCTGGTGCACATCCCTCCTCCTCCTCCTCCTCCTCCTCCTCCCCCCGTCTCTTATAATTTATATATCCAATGATCTGTGTGGCGGCGGTGCGTGGCGCAGGTGGGTCGGTCAGTATACGTGGCCACCAGAGCCCGTCCGATGTCTACACCTCCCAACTCACCAGCTCGTCCCACTCACCGTCCACAGCGACCATCAGACCCGACCAACTGTCCTCTTAACATATCCTTACATACGGTAGTACACAGTGTTAACGACAGACACATGCACGTACACCTCAGCCTGGTAGATATATCACTTTTCTGAAGAGACGCGACCCAGTGGGTTATCGCACCTAGCTGCCCAGGTCGTCTCGATAGGAGGAAGTGAATCAAGTGGAAAAACTCCAGCTGATCTCATTCGCAGTGAGGACACATCTCACGGGGAACCCCACATAACCACACCTCCGGGCGACCATCAGAGCGCCTGACGAAGACACGAACTCCACCTTACGCACAGCCACGCAGCTGACGAAGACACGACTACCACCTTACGCACAGCCACGCAGCTGACGAAGACACGACCACCACCTTACGCACAGCCACGCAGCTGACGAAGACACGACCACCACCTTACGCACAGCAACGTAACCTGGTCAACATAAAATATATATACTGTACACAAAGACTTTCAAATTCTTATTTTTTCTCTTTCCCCCTTGACGAAAAGGTTGATATTTATCTCCATGAAGAACCATGGTAATTTCAGTCCCTCACGGGATCCGGGAGCATCGCTAGCAGAGGAAATTATACAAAAAAACAACAACAAACAAGCTGAAGATACACGACTATCACTGAGGGGACTTAAAAAGTGAAACAAAACAGCAGCGCTGAACAAGTTTATCCCAGGATAATGACAGAAGCGATTAATGTAATCATTAAGTCCTTGACTCCTCCGTTCAATTACTCACTTCCTACGGGAAAAGTTCCTCACAGGACTGAAAGTTTGCCGATATAACAGCGATATTCAGACAAACGGTAACAGCTCCTCCCTGCCCGGGAATTATCGGCCAATTAGCCTAACGTCCGCAGATGGCAAAACTTAACGAAAATCACCATTCCAGACAAGGTTACTGACTGTAAGTCATTCGAGAAGACTGCCTTCTGAGAACGACTCTCAGCATGGTCTTCGGAGAACTCGTTCACGTCTGAGAAATCTGCTTGATTTCTCTATTGACATGAGCAAGCTGTAGGATGAAGGTGTCAGCGACTGATGTCGTTTACATAAGACTTTTAAAATGCATTTGATCAAGTCTCGCATGAAAAGATAAGGTTCAAAAAGTGAAGTGACATGATACAGACGGGGAGGACATGATACAGATGGGGTTGTACTTAAGCAGTTAGAAAAGTGGTTGACTGTACCGTAAACAGACTGTGGCGATTAACGGCCAATCGTCAGAATGGTTAGACGTAACAAGTGGCGTGCCAAAGCCATCAGTTCTGGGACCGGCTCTCTTTCACAACTAAATCAATGACAGTCATAATGGGTTGCGCTGAGCGTTACCGAAATTCATAGACAAAATAACTGGGAAATACATCTACAACAGAAAATGAGAGTCTACAGCTTCAAACTGACAGACAAACTGATAGACTGGGCTCACAGGTGGCATGTGAAGTTTAACATCAGTTGTGAAAACAAATAGGCAAGCTCCGGTATACCTTCTGTTGAGCTACACAAGTAAATAAGGAATGAGAGAGAGACACAGTAATCTCAGATGACCAAAAACCAAGTTAGGTTTGCACACAAGCATTAAAAAAAGGTGAACAAAATTCTAGACCATTCAAATACAAGTTAAAAATACAAACTCTCATTCTTTGTAATTTCATCGATGCGTCCCTACCTTGAAAATACCTTCAGTTTGGGTCATCCTACGAGAAGAATAAATGGAAAAGACTTACAATAGAGAGAGTACATTGGGAATCAACCAACATGATTCCCAGCGTGAGCAAAAAAAAATCTTAACATTGCCGGCAAGAGGACTTAAACTTACCCAACTCGAGCAAGGTTAAAGTTAAGAAATGTTATGACACAGGTATCCAAAAATTTTCAAAGGCTTTTGATAACCTTGAAGGGAGAAGCGACATGTAATAATGCTAGACTTCATAAATACTTCTTTCATCAAGGCCACGACTGACATTAAAATGGCCTTATCTTTCAACCATGGCCATATATTTTTTCTTCTCCTCCCACCACATTAATCTCACGAGTTTCTTATCTCTTCCACTACCACACATATCCTCGGAGCGACCCACTGGTGCTGCTCTGAGTTTCTCTGTAATAATAAGTCTGGGGGACCGCTGGTGTGTTCATGTATTGAGACGTTTTGAGCCGTGGGTCCGGAGCATCCTTTACTCTGAGCTCATGTGATGCTAAACTGTGGTCTGAGTCTGTGTTCACGTCACATAAGAGGGAAAACAATAGCTTAGTTCCCAGTCTCCCGTGCTGGACCCAGACCTCGCTTGGCTCACAGCATTTTTCCTTCCTCTCCTGCGATTTGTGCCAAAGTTTTAGGTAACGTCTTCCCATTTTCTCTCTGGTGTTACCACTTCCCGTATTTCTTAGTGCGATGTAACGTTAATGCCCCCGTCACATACGCGTCGCTGGCTGTTACAATGACTCTATCAGACATGACCAGCGTATCTGGTCTTCTATCGCAATGATGAAGATGAAAAAGAAAAAATCCAATCTGATGTCGTGTTATCAAGATTATCATAATTATCAGTGATATGCAACACATATGTGATGTGCTGTGTCAATGTGATGTACAGTGTCAATGAGACGTGGTGTCACTGTGATGTGCAATATCCATGTGACGTGATGTGTCAATGTGATGTGCAAATGCCAATTTGAAATGCTGAGTTAATGTGACGTGCTATATCATGTGACGTGATACTTCAATGCGATGAGCTGTCAATGTGACGTGCTATATCAGTGTTACGAGCTACATCAATGTGACGTGCTACGTTAATGTGACGCGCTACATCAATGTGACGTGCTAAATCAACGTAACGGTCTACATCAATGTGACGTGCTACGTCAATGTGACGCGCTACATCAATGTGACGCGCTACATTAATGTGACGCGCTACATCAATGTAACGGTCTACATCAATGTGACGCGGTACATTAGCGTGACGCGGTACATCATAGTGACGCGCTACGTCAATACCACTGGTCGTTACGTTATTTATTGTTTAAAGATCTATTTTTGCTTTCTTGCCATGGAGCGCGGCCATGGGCAGTGAGAGGCGTCCAAACGTTCTAGCATCAGACACGAGAGTGTAGTACCCGTGACCTGCATCCAGTGGCCGACACCCCCTCACAGGCATCATAAGACCTTGGATTTTTAGATCCACCTGGTGCGTGGCTGGCGTGTGTTGTAAGGGCCTCCGTTGCCACACTTCCTCGTGGTAGTGTTCCCCTCCTCCCAACCCCCTGACTTTCAGAACTTCACCCAGTATCACACGCGGGATACGGTCTATCTTCTCCCACTACGTATGTATAGTGATACCATCAAATTTGCCGCCTTCGCTACTGATGATGATGATGATGATGATGATGATGATGATGGGCGTACGTACCTACGTCTGCCCCGCCACCTCCACCAAGCCGGCGCCATCAGTCTTACCTACGGAGGAGAAAACAAACTTCAGTTAGCAACGCTTCTGGTGTGTTTCGAAGCGGCAAACACAACGGTTCACATGGCAGTGTTGAATCCAATGCAAAACACCAAACTGTGACTTACACAAGCACTGTTAAACGGTCGACAGTGACCTCGTACATTCACTGAGACACAGGAGGGTGAAAAAAAATACGTTACCCAACGTATAAATGTATAAATACGTGAGAGGTTGTGGTGGAGGTAATGACGTGTGTGGTGTGTGTGTGTGTGTGTGTGTGTTGTAGCCTGTCTTGACCGTGGTAACCCCACGAGCCCCCACCACAGGGTCTGGTCCAGCATACTGAATGAAGAGGAAGGTTACTGTGTCAAGGTTGACCAGCCAGCAGCCCCACCACCACCGTTGCCATCCACGGCCACATACCTCACCTTGCCTGAAATACCAGCACAAACACCACCCCTCGAATATTCCAGTCAACACACACACACACACACACACACACACACACACACACACACACACAAACATCTATGGAAGTAACTATATAAAACGATGACCACTTGTGTCCGTCATACTGCAGGTAACGTTAGGAAGAGAGACAATGATGGGAGGCAGATATGCAGCAGGAGGCACGAGCCCGCCTGAAACTAGGCCCTCACCACACCCTTTCCAAGCATCCACGAGCCCCGGGAATCCGTCCTACCACGTGAAAGTGCCTCCCATCACCACACTCTGGGGGCCCCCTCCATACCCACACCGGACCCTCGGCCGAGCAGAAGTAGACCATCTACACACTACCACGTCTCAACTCTTCGCAGAGACCCCCCAACAAAATCTATTCCCATAACTGAGGCTGTATATATACATCAGCCCGAGTGTCACCAAGTATTTACATACTCCTCCCGGCAGCCTGTCTAAGGTGTGTTGAGGTGAGCTTCGCCAGGGGAACAGGTCTGACGACCGGTCACCCACCCACCACCGCAACACACCGGAGACGGAGGCACAGGAGCCACTGTGTCCTGGCGGGTTGTACTCTAGTTCTTAAGCAGGCTGGCGACATCCATGTGATATGTGATACGGTTATGACGACTCCCTCGGGCAGGCCACCGTAACCCATACGAGCCCGCTGCTTCCACGCCTTGTGCCACACTTGCCACTACCACCACCACCACTACACACCACCACACACCGAGCGATGGGCCACCGAGCGATGGGAATGATCGTCATCAGCACAAACCACCCTCACCAAACGGGAACCGTTCTGACGACGCCCATAACAACAGACGGAACAAGAGTGAGTACCTGGAGGGACCACAGTCATCATGCTTTACAGCATAATACAGACTACGTCTCTTTATGTGATGGTAACCTGATCAACGGGCATGTTCGCTTCTCATGACAACATCCTTGACCAGTTTACCAAGGGTAAGCTCGAGACGCATGTACAGCTCGCCCCTGAAAGTGCCCTTCATTGTGACTACGTTCACAAGTTAAACATTATTGTACCAAGTGGGTTATTGCGTCCTGATGCTGGTTCCTTCCCTGGTGACTCCTGAGGAGCCTGGTACCTTCCCGAATGACTCTTTGACTTGCTTAAACCTTCCCTGGTGACTCATGAGGTGCTGGTACCTTCCCTGGCGACTCCTGTGATGTTGCTACCTTCCCTAATGACCTCCAGAGATGCTGATACCATCCCTAGTAAGTCCTGGGGGTGCTGGTACCTTCTCTGGTGACTCCAGGGGTGCCGTGCATTCTCTGGTGAGTCCTGAGGTGCCGTGCCTTCCCCGATGACCCCTGGGGTGCTGGTACCTTCCCTGGTGAGTCCTGAGGTGCTGTGAGTGTCAGGGTGCTGGTACCTTCTAAATTGCTAACTCCAGTGTTGTTGTATTGAACTGAAGAAATTCAAGTTATCTGGAGGGGCATTTCCAAGCCAGCTCTTATTTTCTTATGTACCATAATTATATCCTTCATTCCACCCTAAACATCTTCCACTCTTATCAAGATGGAACATAATTATCCCTTTTTACCGCTTCTAACTAACAGTTGTAGATGGATGTCAATAACTTGTAAACTAACTTCCCTAGAGTCAAAACCTAAATGGTTAAAAACATGTGTGTTTCCAGCCGCAGTCAACTTGGGTCATGAAGTGCCAGTGGTAACGTAGCACACTAACCACTAGGTCGACAGCTACCATGGTTCCTACCACGCTGAAGTTTGCCACATTTTTCTTCATCCAATTTTTCTCATTTGTCTTTTCTAACTCGTTTCTTCTTCTCGTACAATTCTCCCTCGCAACAAAACTCCATCGCAATTTCTGTCCTCCTATTAAACGGGTTCCTCGTCATTCTCCCTTGAGCTCGTGGGCGTGAACCTGGACCAGTGGGCGGGACCATGGCAACAGAGGAGGCGGGCGGCAGACTGCGCCTCCGCCCGTGCCGGCCCGGCTAAAGATTTTGGCTCGGGTGTAAGATTTGTGGTCCTCCGCCACATCAGTCACGCGGCGCAAAAAAGGCAGCAAGCGAACTAAGTTAAGAGGGGGAAACTCCCGGGAGGTTCTTGTGCCATGGGGAGGTCAGGTGGGAGGGAAAGGAGGAGGAGGAGGAGGAAGAGAGTTGAAGGAGAACATGAGGAAGATTAGCGAGTGGTCAGCAGGGCTCAACAATACCAGTATGTATCACACATCCTTCATGTAAAGTGTTGAAGACGAAGGACGGGAGGCCAGAAAATATCCTAGGAGGAGTATGAGGGCGTTGGGAGATCGCGAGGACATCACGCCATGGTCGGGGTGACGCACACGACCTGAACATGACGATGGATTCAAGAGGTGAAGACTACCTGGTGAAGTCTACAGCCCCAGTAGGAGACCCCCAGGTTAGTGAGGAATCCTCCTACTCCCACAGTCTGGGACCAAGCTGTCCGTGTTGGTCGTCCGGCGGAGGCTGCGTCTCGCAGACCTGCTGACGTAACCACAGACATGCTGGCTGGTCTGACACACACACTTGCCTGGGTCTTCTCTCTAAATTTCCCTGAACAATCCACAGGGTTTCTTGTCTTAGCAAGCAAAGTGTTCAAACAATTTCTCGCCCCGGAAGCTTAAAATCTTTCCTCTTATATTTCTTAGACCTTCTCTTTATTATTTAAGAGATAATATTTTACATGCGTGCTTGCCTGCAGCGTTATTACAGAACTGTGCTCGAGTCGGGAGCCATGCCTTTCGGGATATTCCAAATGTAAATAATGAACTACCCCTCCCGTCTACGCTCCAGAGAGTACAGTAGTCTCAGGGATTTCAGTAGCCACCAGCACTGCAGAGCCCTGACTGCGTCAATGCGGGCCGTGAAAAATCTTTACACACTTTCGTAACCCCGCAATTGCGCCCCCGAAGAGGTGATGTTAACACACGCCACCATTCCATTCGCGCGGTGCGTGCGTGGCCTCAGGAGCATCACCAAAGGTTTTCCCACCCTCCATCCCGAGTCTTGAAGGTTCGTAAAATCCAGCAGGCCATCTTTTTCCCCCCGAAGGGGCAACTGTTGCTCTGCTTCGCCCGCTGAAGGTAAGGTTATGGAAGGTCATTACTCCCGGGAGGTGATGGTGGTGATTTCTGATAGTCTTGACTTTATTTTATTTTTCTTCCTTCCTCTGTAGGGAGGACGAGCATTTCCTTTTGAAGAGCACACCCTCAACAGAATATATATTGCAAGAGGTCACAGTGGTGCGCGTGACCTGCAATACACTTGTTTACCAATGGCGTCATCTCTTCCTTGTATATCAGCTGACTGTTCTATATTTCATTCTTGTACCTCCCCTAAAGATGTGATCATTACACGAAAGTGCATTTGGGAACTTGCAGTGTTTCATTTTCCTGTGGAATCATTGCATTTAGATAGATAGACAGACAAATAAATAGATAGATACAGATAGATAGACATATATATAGCTTCATGTTAGTGATAAAATAGATGTCATCTGCGTTATCATAACACAGACGTTTCACTTCACCATCCTGAACGTACACAACAAATGAGGGGAATCATCAGCATATAAGAGGAAATGTACATGGCAAAATCCCCTAACATTGCACAGCTACGGAGGAGACGGTGACTCTCGACTTGGTGACCTTACTTCGCTCGCTGCCAAGGTGAACAACGGCACAGAGGAATAACTGGAGGTCGAAATTTGGCAACATTACCTCTCCAACACAACGGTATGGCCCTTGAGGCCAAAGGTATATAACCCTTGGGGTATGATGGCCTGGCTCTTCACCTGACGAAGGGTTAGATCAATACCCCTAAGGGTCGTAACGTCATGCTCGAGGGTCATACTCAAGGGGTTGAGAGACTCTTAGTCTTCTCGGGCGGGCGGTCCTAGCGATAACTCCTCCAGTCGGCCGCTGGACGATATACTGAGGCGTCCAGCACCAGCCTGGCGGAGAGAAATGGCCTGATGGCGTTCTGGAAGCATTATATTTCACTCGCCAGGCTGTGCTGGTTACGTGGTGGCCTGCGGGGCCCGGCTTCACCCAACATCCCCCCCTGGTCGACCGACGAACCCCAGCTCAGCCTGCCTGGCCCCCGCCCGAACCACGGAGAAAGATAACAAACCTCCAAAGATTACTCAGGGGAAACTCCAAACCTCCAAACGGTTCCTCTCGTCCAACTGGCCAGGTCAAATTGAATATCTTACCACAACGATGATTCTTTAAACTGGTCGTAATTCTGATTCACGAATAAGTGTCTGAATTTCCATCGCAAGTTGGGTTCCGTTGTACCTTTCCCATGCGTCTAGAAGGCTCGCGCCTCCCTCACCCCCCCACAGCCAAGGTCGTGCCTAGGATCACCTTGTTCTACCGTCTGCGGCCGACGTATGCACTGCTGCTGCCGGGATAACACTACCAGAACACTTATCAAAGGCCTTCTTATCTTCTTCAGGAAGATATATGCGTTGTATTCGGGTTATCTTTAAAATCCTCAAGTGACGAGGCATTCGAACAGACACTATTTTATCTGTATCGCGATAAGCAAAGATTTACTGGCCTCGAGGAGATTTAGTTCCCAGGGCCGGTCCAACACACACACACACACACACACACACACACACACACACACACACACACACACACACACACACCACTCCCGCAGTGTTTGCAACATGCAGGCAACGCACCCCAGAGGGATTTTCAAGGAAATATTACATTTTCTCTCCTGAACACGGATATCAGACTCTACTACCAGTCACGCCTCTGTAATGAGGAGAGAGAGAGAGAGAGAGAAAGCCAAGATAAAAAGGGAATCCACAAGATTAAACATAGGGAAGGGACGTCCCAAACAATACTGAATGAATCATAGGTACAAACTAGCCAAAATGAGGACAAAGGACACACTGAGGTGAAGTTGAGGCAGTCGTACATATACACAAGAGATATAGAAAATGGAGGGCGATGAAAGCCGGCCGGTGCTAGACAAACAAAAAATCTGCAATGGCAAAATAAGAAAAAATAAAAAAAAAGAGTCGAATTTAGTTAGGGAGGGTGTCGGGTAAGAGGTTTGCCCCTTCCCTCTTTTAAGAGAAATATTCAGACGCACTTCCACCGAGAAATGTTTAGCCCCAACTACTGTCTGATCTGATGCTGGACACGTCGTGATGTCTGGGGTTGCCTCTCTCTTTCCTTCTACCTTAACTATGACTGGCTACTGATGACATCACTGTCTTGGTTGGCTGGAGGGCACATATACTCCTCCGATCTCCCCACCCCTTCGACCCCAAGCGTGTGTGTTACACCAGCATTGGAAGTGGAGGGAAAACATGTCTGTTCTCGGTGAAATATCTGCGTGTGATACTTGAACTGTAGAGGGACTGTACGTTAAGATATATTCTTGTCTTAGCTGCGTAGTAAAGTAATACTTCATATACACACGTATAGTGAGGAGGGGGAATGATACTCTGTTTATGACATGTGGTGCCTGTATGGTGTTGAGGATGTGAGGTGGTGCCTGGGGATGTTTGTGACACAAGTGAAATAGATACTGGGAGGATCAGGCAAAGAGACAGAGACATATATGTGTGTACTGAGTAGTAGCCTGGGTGTGGGAAGGAGATGGAGGAAGCTATGAACTGCATGTTTAATAGTGAGAGCCAAAAAAATACAGTAAATGATACATAATGAATACAAACATGTATGGGGTCATAGCTTCATTACCAGCATGACGGCAACATGCCAGCCTCCCACGCAGCCCCCCCAGGTGTTCAAGGCTGCGTCACCGGGCAAGTGCTGAGCCGTGTTGGTGTGTGGTGGTGCGTGGCGTTCAGCATCCAATGCTTGTGTCAACGGCCTCTCCCTCCAATACCCTGGACAGGCAAGGGGGTGGTAAGGGTTACGGAACCTCTCGTCATCAAAATTTAAACCCTCAAATGATGGTCGGAGTGGCTGACCCGCCTCCTGTGCTGGTCGACACACATCAACTGATTCTGACTTCTTCCACTCTCTCATCCTCCACCAGACAACTGAGGTACCTAATGTTGTGGTACACATCTTTCTTTTTTTTGCATCTCAATCCTCACGTAGGGTCGGTACGGTATCGATCCTGGTAGATCGGCCCTGGTTAGTGCATGATGTCCCTCCACCCTCCCCTCCTCAATTCAATTACCCCCCTCCCTCTACAGGAAAGTTTCAATCTGTCCCTGACTGGCAATTTGCTGGTTCGTCAGATCTGGCGGATCCTGTAGCTGTTAGCCCTCCAGAACATGGACCAATTTGCGTAAATTCGTTGATCACAAGGATGCGACCTTCAAGCACAAAGGCACGACCGTCAAGCACAAAGGTATGACCCTTAAGCACAAAGGCACGACCCTTAAGAACAAAGGCACAACCCTTAAGCACAAAGGCACGACGTCAAGCACAAAGACACGACCCTTAAGCACAAAGGTACGACCCTTAAGCATAAAGGCACAACCCTTAAGCAGAAAGGCACGACCCTTAAGCACAAAGTCACGACCCTTAAGCACAAAGGCACGACCCTTACGCACGGTAGTCAGAACTTCTGAAGGACAACGGCAGAACCCTTAGCCACGACGGTACGACCCCTTAGTATACCTGAGGGACTTCTGAACTGACCCTTGAGGACCACTGAATGCGTATTGTCACCTCAGGCACACCACAGAGGTCATTCCAAGTCCACACAGGTCTGGGTAGCAGCAGGAACCGCGGGCCGTGGCCACGCTGGGCACTGCTGCAAACCACACTTCAGTAATAAGCAACGTGTGTAGTAATGCAGTGTGTGAGGCCCCACACATATATGGTGAGACGTAATGGCATGATGAGAGGCGCTGTGAGGGGGGGCTCGCTCGCTCACAAGAGGCACACCTCCCGGAGCGTCTGGCTGCCTAACCACAGACACAACAGACGCACTGCGAACAGAGCCAGACGTGTCTGGCCGCCTGACCACAGCCACACCGCTGACAGAGCCAGGCGTGTCTGGCCGCCTGACCACAGACACACTAGCCACACCGCTGCTGTAGGCCCCTACACGGAAACCAGTGGCCCTTTCCAAATAGAATGTTACACCAAGTCTACACCCACACATCAAAGTACATACTTATACAAGTAAAATACTTGGAGATTAATATGGGGAAAAAATATTTAAGTACACGTTAACACAAGTATAGAATCAGATACACCTAAACACTCCAGCTTATCCGTGTGCTAAGTGTGCTAAGTGGACACCGGTGAGAGCCTGCCAGGGAGGGCTGGGCTGGCTGACCCACCAACCCTCCTCCAGCACAGGGGTGTCCACACACTCACGCCCACTATGCAGGGTTTCGCTGGTGACGCACCTCACCTACTTCCGCCTGCTAACTATCCTTGTTAACACGGCCATGACTAATAACCAGATCACACACACTTTACATCGGCCCCACGCACTCTTATGCTTCGTACCACACTCTTGATCCCCGTGGTCCTTGCTGGCCAGGCCGGTGCTGGGTCGCATCATCAGATGACACAACAACGTAACATTGTGAAATGCTCTTAAAGTAACGTACTTTACATTTCCCACATCATTTCTTTTTTAAGCCATAAGTTTAAAGATCATCAGGTCAACAGACGAACAAGGTGTGTGTGTGTGTGTGTGTGTGTGTGTGTGTGGGGTTCACCTCACCTACCAGCTTGTTGGCTCTATATATCACACACTGGCCGCGTCATTACTACCTTAACCATGCAACTGTCCTGCCTCCCGTCAGTCATTCGTGGCATTTTCCAACACCCTGCCCAACTCAGGTCACACGGTCGTCCCCCCACCAACTAGTTCTCTTACGGTATTCTCGTCCTTCGTCATGGTCGCCAGGTGTTTATATACCACATCTTCACCCAGCATCCTCAACTGATATTCTTGCTTCGTCATGCGCTCCAACCACTCCACTCCTAACACCCTCCCCCCTCCTCCCTATCCTGCCCCTGAAGGACTTTCCGAGGCAGCGTCAGGCATCCTAACAATTTTCATCACTATGCATCCGAGGTCATCACCATGCACCCGAGGGTTCGCCTTATCAAGCATTATGAAACACTCCACGAATGCCGACCTTCCTCCTTCAGCCAGTCCAGCCACAGGACCGGCCTTCGACGTTCTTGCACAAACAGTCGCCTCCCATGTCCCATATTCCTCACCCGTGGTAATCTCACATTCACTTAACACCAGGACATCTTCGTTCTCATCCGCCAGGCGATCGCCACCTTTGCACCTCCCATCCTCCTCCGGGTCTTGAAGGTCTCAAATTTTCTCCACAATGCACTCGAGATATTTATAGACGGGTTGAAGCGCTAGGGAGGGCCAGGAGCCTCGTCTTCCGCTGATGCAGCACTTGTACGGCCTTTGCTAGAGACAGTGTGGCTCTAAGGTCTCTCGCCAGAGGACCTTCTCCTGCTTCCACCTGCACCCATATGGGTGGCAGCTGCACCCACACCCTTCCTCAACTTCCACCTGCACCCACACCCCTTCCCAAACGTATAGGTAACAGCTGTGCCCCGTTATGTAAATATCATGTCGATCTTGGCGTCTGCTCCTCTGTCCCTTCATCGCTCGGCCCATTAGAAAGTTCACTTGGGCACATCTGGTCGACCAGGTTGTGTGAATCCCACAGTTCGTGACCCTCCCACACCCTGCCTTACCGCACACAATTCTTTGCTGATATTTGTCCACTAACTTCCCACATTTTTCCTGCGAGCGCTCTACCCACTTTCCAGCCACAAATGTTAACTGTTTTCTTTCGTGCTTATGGAACCCTTTAGTGGTGCTATTAAGAGAGTGGTCCAAGTGGGTTACGAAGCGGGAGTGATTTCTTTTTCGTGCAGACTGAGAACGAAGTCTTCTTGGATTTTTTTTTCAATGTTCAAATTCCTATTCTCTCTCTCTCTCTCTCTCTCTCTCTCTCTCTCTCTCTCTCTCTCTCTCTCTCTCTCTCTCTCGTGAGATGTCTGGAGAGTAATCTAAGGGACGTCAGTCGTCTGATCCCAGTTCTCTAGTTCGACAGACTGGCCAACCTCCCACCCCGACGTGAGCTGATGTGAGAGCACGACCTGGATTTTCCTCAGGAGTGTGTTTAGTGTTGTGGGGAGCGCCATCTGCGGGCAAAATCCGTCCCTCTATCTTCTTCGGAGTTTTTCCCGTCAATCCCACATACATCTACGGCATCGGTGAGTGTGTCAGGAACAGCTATGAGGGGTCAATACCATGAGTTCCCGGCGGGGTTGGCTGCCTCGCCGGTGTGTGGAGAGGGGGTGAGCCGAGGGAATGCAGGCCGGGCTAGCCAGCAGGCGGTGAGCGAGGGGACGTAATCGGCTTTGCTTGCAGCGGTTGTCAGGGTTTACCCCAGGCTGGGGAAGTCATCAGAGCACACCCCCCAAGCCCCAACACACACGGTGCAGCTCTGCTACCGCCACCAGAGGTGTTGGCGGGGCCACCGGCCGGCCTCTCTCGCCCCGCACCCCGCCGCCAGCATGTGACCCTAACACTGGGGGGGTCGTCACACAGGAGCCTCCTTCCACCTGGGCCAGGGCGCACCCGTGTCGCCTCGCTTGGGATGCCACGATGATCCAGGAACATTAGAATAGAAATGGCTCGCAATTTTGACAGCAACAGAGAACCATCTCTTCCGGGCGCACAAAACCCCGAGTCCAGTTGGGGTATTAAACCCTTCCTCACAGTCACGCCCCGACCTGGGACGTTGCTGCTGCTGCTGCTGCTGGTACAGAACCCAGCACTTACCTGATCTTGATTTTTGCCACAAGAGCAATGAACTTACTGTGCGGAAATGACTGGCGGAAAAGAGGACACACAGAATGCACAAAAGGCCCACAGAGACAGAGCCTCAGAAACTCCATTACACAAGTTACATAACATGTGTATTGTTTACTAGAGCCGAGGGCCAATATTGGATTATACTGTAAGTTATGCAATCAATGTAATTTGCTCAAGGAGCAAAGTTGGGATCATTTTCAAGTTAAGACGAGACATCGTTGTGAGGGAAATATGTCCTTTAACCTTGGCGAGGAATTTTCTCTGGCTGCACGGTGCTGGAGCAGCCGTGATGGGAAGAGGTTGCACCTCCTATGTTCAAGTACGAATGAGGAGGAGGAAGCAACTCCTGTGAATAATGTATCAATCGTCTGCGTCGGCCAGTCCTTCACTAGAGTTTCTTCTTGTATGACGCACGACGGTAGGTGGGATCGGCCTGTGTTCACTTCCTCTTGAGTTGGAAAAAGATTTCGTTCGAGATCCTCCTACATGGACTGTTTTGTGGCTATTCCCAGGTAGACTCAAGATACAGTCAAGCACATCCTTCGAGGCATTAGGTTCCGCTGATCCATCCGCCCTGTCATGCACTCTGAACCCAATACGTGGAGGTATCCTGAGAAGATGTATTCTAACTCTGTGTCGCGCTTCATGATCGTACATATCACATCTTAATCTCACAGTCTTGCATGGGGGTTCTGGTAAAGGCCTGTGTCACTCTGGGGATCAGGAGAAGCTGGCGGGTGTTGTAAAATGTACGCTCCACCAGTGCACACGTACAACACTTAAAATATATATGAATTCTAAATGGAATGATGTAAGTTTGACCCGCAATGGAAGTTTGACTGGGTAGAGACACAAGTGCCTTTAAGATGTTAGTGAACCGTGTTAACAGGCAGGGTTGAGGGGGGTCCTACGTGGTGTGAGGTGAGCACATCACAGCAGGAGACAAACACTGTGGGATATACTGAGGAGGCCAAGCATACACGGGTTTCACTGCAGTATGCTGGTGTGTGTATATGGCGGGCTGCGGTCACCTCACCATGGTGGACCGTACGCTCTAGCATGCAGTGTGTGTGTGTGTGTGTGTGTGTGTGTGTGTGTGTGTGTGTGTGTGTGTGTGTGTGTGTGTGTGTGTGTGTGTGTTCAAGCTTTCAATATGGTTTAGAAATTCTCCTGAAACCGGTGAGTTGTTCTGAAACACGTCAGTGTGGCGGAGAACACTATGAGACCTAAGAACATCACCTCTCCTTCGCATCTACGAGTGTTGGTGCAGACACAGTGGCTGGCATCATTCCTGTGGCTACCGGACCAGACCCACCACATTCCAACCTGATGTTAGCTCTGCCACAGGTCATGTAAAACCTTTGAAAAGGATGGCCTTCGGTCGTCTTCTTCATAAGACGAAACCACCTCCTGTTTCCCAGCCTACATGGGTTTGTGTACGAAATGTAGAGCAACTTATGGTATTGTATCAACTACAGTGTAAACTCTTCACACTAAGTAAATAACATCACCTTCCCTGGTCTTCGAGCTGTTTCTAACAGTCGACATCTTGTATAAACTGGCTAAAATGGGTACAGAAGGCTGGCCTCTTGGCTGGATCTCTGTCCACCAGAAAGTCATCTGGTCTGCTTCAAAGACACAGAAGTGAATTCAAAGAGCATGAACCTGGGACTCCGCATGGCGGTGTACTTAGCCCCACAGTGTCCTTACCAACGCCCTTCTACAGTCGACACCCGCAAACATAACACACTAATAAGTTATGCTGACGGTAACACGACCAACACCTCTGGGTATTTTACACTCACCGTCCTCAACCATCCCACTCACTGTCCACAACCATCTCACCCACTGTCCTCAACCATCCCACTCTCACTGTCCTCAACCATCCCATTCACTGTCCTCAACCATCCCACTCACTGTCCTCAACCATCCAACCCACCGTCCTCAACCATCCCATCCACTGTCCTCAACCATCCCACTCACTGTCCACAACCATCTCACTCACTGTCCTCAACCATCCCACTCTCACTGTCCTCAAACATCCCACTCACCGTCCTCAACCATCCCACCCACTGTCCTCAACCATCCTACTCATTGTCCTCAACCATCCCACTCATTGTCCTCAACCATCCCACTCACCGTCCTCAACCATCCCACCCACTGTCCTCAACCATCTCACCCACTGTCCTCAACCATCTCACTCATTGTCCTCAACCATCCCACTCATTGTCCTCAACCATCTCACCCACTGTCCTCAACCATCTCACTCACTGTCCTCAACCATCTCACCCACTGTCCTCAACCATCCCACTCATTGTCCTCAACCATCCCACCCACTGTCCTCAACCATCTCACCCACTGTCCTCAACCATCCCAATCACTGTCCACAACCATCTCACTCACTGTCCTCAACCATCCCACTCTCACTGTCCTCAAACATCCCACTCACTGTCCTCAACCATCCCACTCACTGTCCTCAACCATCCAACCCACCGTCCTCAACCATCCCACCCACTGTCCTCAACCATCCCACTCTCACTGTCCTCAACCATCCCATTCACTGTCCTCAACCATCCCACTCACCGTCCTCAACCATCCCACCCACTGTCCTCAACCATCCTACTCATTGTCCTCAACCATCCCACTCATTGTCCTCAACCATCCCACTCACTGTCCTCAACCATCCCACCCACTGTCCTCACCCATCTCACCCACTGTCCTCAACCATCCCACTCACCGTCCTCAACCATCCCACCCACTGTCCTCAACCATCCTACTCATTGTCCTCAACCATCCCACTCATTGTCCTCAACCATCCCACTCACTGTCCTCAACCATCTCACCCACTGTCCTCAACCATCTCACCCACTGTCCTCAACCATCCCACTCACCGTCCTCAACCATCCCACCCACTGTCCTCAACCATCCTACTCATTGTAATCAACCATCCCACTCACTGTCCTCAACCATCCCACCCACTGTCCTCAACCATCCCACCCACTGTCCTCAACCATCTCACCCACTGTCCTCAACCATCCCACTCACCGTCCTCAACCATCCCACCCACTGTCCTCAACATCCTCATGTCCTCAACCATCCTACTCATTGTCCTCAACCATCCCACTCATTGTCCTCAACCATCCCACCCACTGTCCTCAACCATCTCACCCACTGTCCTCAACCATCTCACCCACTGTCCTCAACCATCCTACTCATTGTCCTCAACCATCCCACCCACTGTCCTCAACCATCCCACCCACTGTCCTCAACCATCCTAATCACTGTCCTCAACCATCTCACCCACTGTCCTCAACCATCCCACCCACTGTCCTCAACCATCCTACTCATTGTCCTCAACCATCCCACCCACTGTCCTCAACCATCCCACCCACTGTCCTCAACCATCCTACTCATTGTCCTCAACCATCCCACCCACTGTCCTCAACCATCCCACCCACTGTCCTCAACCGTCCTACTCATTGTCCTCAACCATCCCACCCACTGTCCTCAACCATCCTACTCATTGTCCTCAACCATCCCACTCACCGTCCTCAACCATCCCACCCACTGTCCTCAACCATCCTACTCATTGTCCTCAACCATCCCACTCATTGTCCTCAACCATCCCACCCACTGTCCTCAACCATCTCACCCACTGTCCTCAACCATCCCACCCACTGTCCTCAACCATCCTACTCATTGTCCTCAAGCATCCCACTCATTGTCCTCAACCATCTCACTCACTGTCCTCAACCATCCCACTCACCGTCCTCAAGCATCCCACCCACTGTCCTCAACCATCCCACTCTCACTGTCCTCAACCATCCAACCCACCGTCCTCAAGCATCCCACCCACTGACCTCAACCATCCTACTCATTGTCCTCAACCATCCCACTCATTGTCCTCAACCATCCCACTCACCGTCCTCAACCATCCCACCCACTGTCCTCAACCATCCCACCCACTGTCCTCAACCATCCCACCCACTGTCCTCAACCATCCCACCCACTGTCCTCAACCATCCCACTCACTGTCCTCAACCATCCCACCCACTGTCCTCAACCATCCCACTCACTGTCCTCAACCATCCCACCCACTGTCCTCAACCATCCCACCCACTGTCCTCAACCATCCTACTCACTGTCCTCAACCATCCCACTCACTGTCCTCAACCATCCCACTCACTGTCCTCAACCATCCCACTCTCACTGTCCTCAACCATCTCACTCACTGTCCTCAACCATCCCACTCACTGTCCTCAACCATCCCACCCACTGTCCTCAACCATCCTACTCATTGTCCTCAACCATCCCACTCATTGTCCTCAACCATCCCACTCACCGTCCTCAACCATCCCACCCACTGTCCTCAACCATCCCACCCACTGTCCTCAACCATCCCACCCACTGTCCTCAACCATCCTACTCACTGTCCTCAACCATCCCACTCATTGTCCTCAACCATCCCACCCACTGTCCTCAACCATCTCACTCACTGTCCTCAACCATCCCACCCACTGTCCTCAACCATCCCACCCACTGTCCTCAACCATCCTACTCATTGTCCTCAACCATCCCACTCATTGTCCTCAACCATCCCACTCACTGTCCTCAACCATCCCACTCACTGTCCTCAACCATCCCACCCACTGTCCTCAACCATCCCACCCACTGTCCTCAACCATCCCACCCACTGTCCTCAACCATCCTACTCACTGTCCTCAACCATCCCACTCATTGTCCTCAACCATCCCACTCACTGTCCTCAACCATCCCACTCTCACTGTCCTCAACCATCTCACTCAGTCCTCAACCATCCCACTCACTGTCCTCAACCATCCCACTCACTGTCCTCAACCATCCGTCAGATACTTATGAAATGCTTGGGTTTGTCAACTATGCCGAGAAAACCCCCCACCAAAAAAATAAATTCTCCAGAGACGTCCTGCCACAAAAGGCGTCGTCACCAGCTAACTCTGAGGTGAACAACGAGTCACACTGATTATGTACAAAGGCATCAAGTCGCCTTCGTGAACTACTAGGTCACAACACCCGCAGCTGTAGTGCCTGACTTGACCACCACTGTACACAGGCGCTCGGAGCACTCAAGAGCTGTGGGTGACCCCCAACCTACACCGAAGGGACACATGTCACTATAGTTAAAATCACGTGTGCTCCTTACATCCGTTCTCTGACATTATGCTGCGCGTTCGCTGGTTCTAACGCATGGAAGGCTTGAGATCATACGAAAATGAAGCTCTGAAAATCTACTCTTGCCTGCCGTACACCACCAGACTCCAAGCATGAGGAAAGAGCTGGGTCCTTACGGTGGTAAGAGACAGATGAACTGAAATCACTCAATGGGGCCCATGTGCACGAGCGAACACACACCCCAGTCCAGCCTTCCTGACCTTCTCGAATCGGAATCGTCCATCCAGATACGTTACTACAACTGGCGGGGGAGAGAGAGAGAGAGAGAGAGAGAGAGAGAGAGAGAGAGAGAGAGAGAGAGAGAGAGAGAGAGAGAGAGAGATCCATGACCTTCGCCATGTGACAGAGCAAAATGCATCTTCCAGCCCCCAAGGGAAATCACCCTGATGTCACTGCCCCCCCACCTATATAACCCAGAGCCCAGTCGCCCGTTACCACACACTGTCACCCTCATCACCGAACACAGTTTCCTGCATATTACATATACAGATGGACCGTCTACAATAACCCACTGGTGCTGCCCGTGCAGCATGTACTGGTAGCCTCTCACAAGAACACGTTATTGGGGTCAATAACGGGCCATCCATCCTCCAGAGTGAACAATCTGCTATCCTTATGGCCCTTAAAACCTGTCAATCTTCTCCTTGACATTTATAGTCTGAATGTAAGCGATTGTCTTTTCTCACTGAGTGTATTACACTCCCCTCAGCACGTATGTGGCTGAAGCACAAGATGGAGTTAGAATCTAGTTCTACCTGATTCCTCCACACACTGGGTTCAGAGCGCACGGCTGAGGAGCTTGGCAAAAACCTCTGCCTTGAAGGGATGAAGCTGAACATCGCCCTGGGCCTGCCCGCGCGGAGCCTTAATACAATCATTCAAAAAGAACGTGAACCAAGCCTTTTTTTAAAGACTTAAGACGAGGTGAACTCCAGGCGAGCTGATCCCACCATAATACCATGCAGCAGCCGTATATAATACCATGCAGCAGCCGTATATATACCATGCAGCAGCCGTATATAATACCATGCAGCAGCCGTATATATACCATGCAGCAGCCGTATATAATACCATGCAGCAGCCGTATATAATACCATGCAGCAGCCGTATATAATACCATGCAACAGCCGTATATAATACCATGCAGCAGCCGTATATAATACCATGCAGCAGCCGTATATATACCATGCAGCAGCCGTATATATACCATGCAACAGCCGTATATATACCATGCAACAGCCGTATATAATACCATGCAGCAGCCGTATATAATACCATGCAGCAGCCGTATATAATACCGTGCAGCAGCCGTATATAACACCATGCAACAGCCGTATATAATACCATGCAGCAGCCGTATATAATACCGTGCAGCAGCCGTATATAACACCATGCAGCAGCCGTATATAATACCATGCAACAGCCGTATATAATACCATGCAGCAGCCGTATATATACCATGCAGCAGCCGTATATAATACCATGCAGCAGCCGTATATAATACCATGCAACAGCCGTATATAATACCATGCAGCAGCCGTATATAATACCATGCAGCAGCCGTATATATACCATGCAGCAGCCGTATATATACCATGCAACAGCCGTATATAATACCATGCAACAGCCGTATATAATACCATGCAACAGCCGTATATAATGATCATACTCCTTCACTAACACGATCAGTGGGCACACTGGTGTTGTTACTATTATATGATACCATTTTGGAAGATGACCAGAGTCTCCCCCACCTTCGTTTCCTTTATGTTGAATAAGTTTACGATAATTCCCTAATCTATTTCCTTCTCTGCTACCATATGGCATGATGGGCCGGAGGATACGTCCACGTTATCATACGTACAAATGTTTGTGTGGTCGTGTGCGCCTCGATGTCTCACACACCAAGCCCCAGTCCCCCGTCGCTTTCCCTCATCGCGTCCTCGGTGGACGACAGTCTCGCGGGAAATTCCTATTCAGGAAGCACATCCAGATTCTCGGTGCAAGTCCCAGCGCTGTGACTCAGCCACCCAGCCACCCAGCTCTCGCTGCCACCTGGTGGTGGTGACTCAAGCACCAGACTCACTAGAAACGTGTGACTTTCGACTGTGACGATGAGGAGCACAAGAGGCCCTGCAGATGGCCTACTGACACATGCCAGGCAGAACTTAGCATTCTACTGTGTGTTCGTCACGCATTCATCCCGCCTCCGTCTGAAACTTGTCAAGGGGTTGGAGTTGACGACGACACTCGGCAAGTTGGTGCGTTCATCTTGCACACACCATCCCCACACAAGAGTGGCAGAACATCCCTACTGCTCTCCAAAGATGAAGGTCCTTCACGTAACGCTGTCCTCACACCACCAGCAGTTGGTTCTTCCACGCCTTGACGACGCTGTAGGACAGGGTCCACACACCACCGTTGGTTCTTCCACGCCTCGACGACGCTTTAGGACAGGGTCCATACTCCATCATCACCGGACGTAGGTGTATGAATATTTTGAAGATGGTCAATCCTTCCTCATAATGATCATTACGTCAAATATGACTAATCTGAGTGAAGACAGACACCAAAACCTTCTCTACCTACGAAGAACAGACCTCGGTCAAATCATCAGACAGCCCCCACGCCCATGTTGTCTCACCAGGGGGGGAAAGAATGCATGACCAGCAGCAACAACAACGCATGACTAGGGGTCAACACTCCATGACTGGTGACAAAAACATCAGGAAGATGGAGCGGAGGCCACCTTCACTCGTCCACATTACTGCTCCATGTGAACCGCTTGGAAAGTGTTGGTTACGAGCGAGCCACACACACACACACACACACACTGAGTAGCTCCAGCACACACACCGTTCTAGTGGCGGCCTGGAGAGGGAGTGGTGGACGCCAGGGATGGGGCAGTGAGGGAGAGAGGTGTGTGTGTGCACGTTGGGCAGGTGGGAGGAGGGGGACAAGAACCAGCTACTTCAGCAACCTAACGTCTTCAGCAGCAGGAGTAGCAGGAGTAGCGGCCCTACACTCACCAGGGGTGCGGCCTCCCTCCCTGCCCTGCCCTGGAGCAGCTGCCGCTGCCCGCAGAGGCCAACCTCCGGCTCAGGGAGGTGGGCCAGCGGCCACCACTCACCCATGGCAGTAACGCCACTTGTCATCCGTGCATGACACTCTCCCCCACCTCCCACCCCCAACCCTTGACCTACTGGCCAGCAGGTCAGGTGACAGGCAGGCCATCACTGGACGGCATGGCAATGAGAGAGAGAGAGAGAGAGAGAGAGAGAGAGAGAGAGAGAGAGAGAGAGAGAGAGAGAGAGAGAGAGAGAGAGAGAGAGAGAGAGAGAGGAACGGGTAAGTAAGAGGCAGCCAGTCTGAAGCAGAACACACAAGGTAAATACCTGAACACACACAACACCTGCAGTGTGTGTGTGTGTGTGTGTGAGAGAGAGAGAGAGAGAGAGAGAGAGAGAGAGAGAGAGAGAGAGAGAGAGAGAGAGAGAGAGAGAGAGAGAGAGAGAGAGAGGAACGGGTAAGTAAGAGGCAGCCAGTCTGAAGCAGAACACACAAGGTAAATACCTGAACACACACAACACCTGCAGTGTGTGTGTGTGTGTGTGAGAGAGAGAGAGAGAGAGAGAGAGAGAGAGAGAGAGAGAGAGAGAGAGAGAGAGAGAGAGAGAGAGAGAGAGAGAGAGAGAGAGAGAGCACGACCCAAGGCCAGGTTTTCAAAGGCGACACATGATGACTAAACTACGCTTTTGAAGAGCCACTGGAGGGAACCAGTGGACGAGAACTGAGGAAGCACAGCAGGGAACCAGTGGACGAGAACTGAGGAAGCACAGCAGGGAACCAGTGGACGAGAACTGAGGAAGCACAGCAGGGAACCAGTGGACGAGATCTGAGGAAGCACAGCAGGGAACCAGTGGACGAGAACTGAGGAAACACAGCAGGGAACCAGTGGGCGAGATCTGAGGAAACACAGCAGGGAACCAGTGGACGAGAACTGAGGAAACACAGCAGGGAACCAGTGGACGAGATCTGAGGAAACACAGCAGGGAACCAGTGGACGAGAACTGAGGAAACACAGCAGGGAACCAGTGGACGAGAACTGAGGAAACACAGCAGGGAACCAGTGGACGAGAATTGAGGAAACACAGCAGGGAACCAGTGGACGAGATCTGAGGAAACACAGCAGGGAACCAGTGGACGAGAACTGAGGAAACACAGCAGGGAACCAGTGGACGAGAACTGAGGAAACACAGCAGGGAACCAGTGGACGAGAACTGAGGAAACACAGCAGGGAACCAGTGGACGAGAACTGAGGAAACACAGCAGGGGAACCAGTGGACGAGAACTGAGGAAACACAGCAGGGAACCAGTGGGCGAGAACTGAGGAGACACAGCAGGGAACCAGGGGGCGAGAACTGAGGAAACACAGCAGGGGACCAGGGGGCGAGAACTGAGGAAACACAGCAGGGAACCAGTGGGCGAGAACTGAGGAAACACAGCTGGGAACCAGGGGGCGAGAACTGAGGAAACACAGCAGGGGACCAGGGGGCGAGAACTGAGGAGCCACTGCAGGGAACCAGGGGGCGAGAACTGAGGAAACACAGCAGGGAACCAGGGGGCGAGAACTGAGGAAACACAGCAGGGAACCAGGGGGCGAGAACTGAGGAAACACAGCAGGGAACCAGGGGGCGAGAACTGAGGAAACACAGCAGGGAACCAGGGGGCGAGAACTGAGGAAACACAGCAGGGAACCAGGGGGCGAGAACTGAGGAAACACAGCAGGGAACCAGGGGGCGAGAACTGAGGAAACACAGCAGGGGACCAGTGGACGAGAACTGAGGAAACACAGCAGAGAACCAGTGGACGAGAACTGAGGAGCCACTGCAGGGAACCAGTGGACGAGAACTGAGGAGCCACTGCAGGGGACCAGTGGACGAGAACTAAGGAGCCACTGCAGGGGACCACTATACGAGAACTAAGGAGCCACTGCAGGGGACCACTGTACGAGAACTGAGGAGCCACTGCAGGGGAGCAGGGGACGCTGATCATAACACACAGACGGGAGGAGAAAGGAACGCGCCAGGAGGGAGGGGAGGTAATAAACAGACCAGGCCCGTCAATAGGTCGTCTGCACAATCAATCGTAAAACCAGGAAGAGAGAGACACACACACACACGATGAAGGAACGAGAGAAGGAAGGAGACAGGGAATGGAAAAAGAAAAAAAAGGAAAGGAAAAAACAAACCTTTTTAAACCCCAACCCCCAAACCCCCCAACCCCAAAACCCCCCTTAAAAGACCCCCCCACCAAATACCCACCTACCACCTTCACCAACACCACCCACCTACCACCTTCACCAACACTACCCACCTACCACCTTCCCCACCACCAATACTTCCCACCTACTACCTTTTACCACCAATACCCCCCTACCCCTTTTACCCCCACCCCCCCCCCCCACCACCCAACCAACACTACCCCTTACCCCCCTTTACCAAAAACTAACCTCCAACCACCTACACTCCCCCCTTTTCCCCCTTTCCCACCCCTACCCCCCTTTAACCCTTCCCCAACCCCCAACCCCTTTACCAACACACCCACCAACCCCCTTACCTCCACCCCCACCACCTTTTCCCAAACAATAACCTTTAACATAAGAAAAAGTCCGGGAAAGGGAGGGTTGGGGCCCAAAACCTTTTAGGATTTACGGGGGAAAGGGGGGAGGGGGGGCGAGCCCCGGGGGAGGGGTGGGTGGGGGGGTTTGGGGTGGGGGCAAAACCTGTGTTTTATACTTTTTAAAGGGGGGGTTTTTCATCTTGGGGGATGAAAAAATCCCCAAAAAAACTTGGGGGGAAAATGAAGGGGGGGGGGGTGGGGGGTAAAAAACTTGGGGGATCGGGGGAAAGGGGGGGGGGGGGTTTAAAGGTGGGGGGGGGTGGGGGGGGGGTTTGGGGGGAGTAGGAAAACCCTCGTGTGGAGGGGTGACGGGGGAGGAGGGGGGGTTTTGGGGGAGTTGGGAACCCTCGTGTGGAGGAGTGACGGGTGAGGGGGGGGTTGGGGGCATATGAACCATCGTGGGGGAGGGGTGACGGGGGAGGAGGGGGGGGGTTTGGGGGGAGATGAACCATCGTGTGGGGGGTAAAAGGGTGAGGAGGGGGGGGGGTTGGGGGCGTATGAACCATCGTGTGGAGGGGTGACGGGTGAGGAGGGAGGGTTGGGGGCAGTATGAACCATCGTGTGGAGGAGTAACGGGTGAGGAGGGGGTGAGGTTGGGGGCAGTATGAACCATCGTGTGGAGGGGTAACGGGTGAGGAGGGGGTGAGGGTTGGGGGCAGTATGAACCACCGTGTGGAGGGGTAACGGGTGAGGAGGGGGTGAGGGTGGGGGCAGTATGAACCAGTTAGCGAGCAGCGGCGGTGGCGGCCGCACAGCCCCGCCCGACGCGACGCTCAGGTTACATACGTCAATATCTCCAACACTCGCCTCTCTTTCACTTATATAGTCAGTGCTCGGCCAGACCGGGCCACCTGCGCCCACCCCTCGCACGCCCACACCGCCACACGCACCCGTCACACACCTACGCTACGTCCCCGATCACGCCTCTGTGTACGGGAGGCATTAGTTAAGAAAGAATCAGATGAACTGTAACATTTAAATAATAGGAAATCTTTCTCCCCTTCTTCAGTCTCTTCTTGTAGAAATGAGCATAAGACGGGGGAGGCTAGGCTCCTGCAGCCTAAGACTGCGCTACCGCCAGCAGCAGGGATATATGATGGAATCCTTTGGGGGCACAAGTTCTTTGACGAGACTGGACTCCCGTGAATCATATATGACCTCGCGGTGGGTGACTTTACTCGCGGTGTAACCTCATGCAGGCCGAGTCCGGTAACACCAATATATATATATATATATATATATATATATATATATATATATATATATATATATATATATATATATATGTGTGTGTGTGTGTGTGTGTGTGTGTGTGTGTGTTCCTATGAGTCCACGGAGAAAATGAAACACGAAAAGTTCCCAAGTGCACTTTCGTGTAATAATCACATCATCAGGGGAGACACAAGAGAGGAATATAACAGTCAGTCGATATACATCGAAGAGACGAAGCTAGGACGCCATTTGGTAAACATGTGATTGTCCAAGGTATGTTTTGGACAATCACATGTTTACCAAATGGCGTCCTAGCTTCGTCTCTTCGATGTATATCAACTGACTGTTATATTCCTCTCTTGTGTCTCCCCTGATGATGTGATTATTACACGAAAGTGCACTTGGGAACTTTTCGTGTTTCATTTTCCCCGTGGACTCATACGAATATCTTGATCACGCGCAAAATTGTGATCCTTTCCAATATATATGTGTGTGTGTGTGTGTGTGTGTGTGTGTGTGTGTGTGTGTGTGTGTGTGTGTGTGTGTGTGTGTGTGTGTGTGTGTGTGTGTGTGTGTGTGTGTGTGTGTGTGTGTGCACTGTTACCTCTCAGTATCAGCTTAAGCTTGAGGAAGTGTTGGGGAGCCATCATGACAGCACCCTGAAAGACAGCTTTCTCAAGCAGCTGGAGGGCCTGGCTTTCCATGTGGTTATCAACACCTTAACATATGTCTGTAACCACATCAAACATTCCTAACTTACCACTTAGTCGTTCGTGTACCTTATATATTCCGTCTCACTCACTTTTGCCTAAAGGGTTTGAAGAGAATTCATACACATCACCATACGTCATGTTAATATACACCTAGAAAAATGTATCTTGGCCTGTGTATTTGTTTTCCCTTGGCAAACCAACACCAAACGCCTCCCGATTAAATGGGCCGCAGCCAATGGCATCTGACACTGTCCAGACAACGAAGATCGGACCTGAATTCTCTTCGTGTCTGATTCCCCAGCCTTGCTACTACTGCCACTTGTATTTGTCATCTGGGGTGAACACTCAAGTCACCCAGCGGCTGGAAGGTCTTTCTTCAATCCCCCGCAGTCTGTTGCTTCTAGTCTGTCAAACGTACCTGCTTCCAGTTTGGCTGAGCCGACATTCTTTGATCAACGGTGTCACACTCCGGGTGTGCGTCAGGGAAGGCAGTCGCTGCTGCCTGCTGATCAGTTTCCAGGAATGCCGCCAATATGAGCGGGAACCCAGCAGAGAGGGTCATTGTCTTGCGTCGAGCCGACATCAATATCAGTCAGTCTAGGATTTCCCTCCCTCCCTCTCTCTCTCTCTCTCTCCCTCTCTCTCTCTCTCTCTCTCTCTCTCTCTCTCTCTCTCCCTCCACCACACTGCCGGGCGTGATGAGTACAATCTGTCGACGGCTTACTTACCCTCCACTTCCGGAACTGAAATGAATAACGATGTTGCAGCAGCTCTTCAGCTCTCTCGGGGTCATAATCTTTTACTGCCGACGGTCTGGCGTTCAGCTCAGCGAAGCTGCAGGAGGCAGGCTACCACCAACCTCTCCTCCTATTGCTGACCACAGCAAAGTCCCCCCTCACCACAATCGGATTGGAACCAACGGTGAACATTTCCCCTGCATTGAGACGCTTCGGACTGTGTTCTGGGAATCTTATCTTGATATATCCTTTGGTGCTTTTCCTCTCTCCCTATTCCATCCCAGATTTTTTTGCAACTGTGGCTGTTACTGGACTGGTCCACCGTAGGGTTAACGGCACTCTATATAACTGGTAGAAGAATGCAGCTGACTCATATTGGAATCTGCTAAAGTCTTCATTCACCCGCCAGAGGGCTGCCCATTCCCACGGCAGGTCGATCATAGCCCTCGTAAATGAGATTCAAGATATCCCGGGAACCTGATGGAGTAGACCTGATTCGTATAATCTCGGGGCAATTGTAGAAATGGTTCTCCGCCTCTCTGCACACCAGGACTGCGCCGGACGAGATCGCAAAGGCTCCGGCGCAGATCACCAGAGCTTCGTTGTGGACTGGAGCTTTGAACGTCGCGAGAACAGCGGGTGACGCTGAGGAGAATGCTTCACAACCATCCTCCAGCTGACCACGAACACGCGACCTGTGTGGCTCTCAGACCGCTGGGGGGTGTGTGCAAGTTGGCTGGGGTCTGTATATCCGGTCATATTTGTGTCGCACGGCTGCACTGTATGGATACCTGCAGCATCAAACAGCTCGGCAAACTAAGTCCTCAGCGGGGGAAACCTTGGTGGCGTATCAAGATGCAAGACTAGAAGACTATCCGGAGAGAGAGAGAGAGAGAGAGAGAGAGAGAGAGAGAGAGAGAGAGAGAGAGAGAGAGAGAGAGAGAGAGAGAGAGAGAGAGAGGCTGGATCATCGGCTTTTAATGACCAGCCACGACGGCCGACCGAATAAACAGATAAAAACTGGCCGACGACGTGTTGTGTGGAGGCAGGTGTGCCGTGGAGGCGGTGTGCATCATGATGCCCAGCACTGCTGACCACCGACCCTGCAAGCTGGCTGCTCATCACCCCTTCAGATTCTCCGCAAAGAAAACGACCTCAGGAGGTTCTTAGCAAAATAAGCGAAAGTAAATTTTGTTCAAGATGGCCTGTGGGTTAAGCTTCGGTTGTGTACTGGTGCAGCAATAATAGGAATCTAAATAGGTGAATTCAGGTGGATATGTTGCTGAGGCCATGGGAGTCATGGCCATATGTGGCCCGGACGACCGACCAGCACGTTACCTCGGTTGCCGCTTGAGTTCAGCACGACCCCCTTGGGTAAGACGACCTGCCCTTTGAACTGACCACGGCAGGAGTGATCAAAAGGTAAAGGGCGTCGTCATAACCCAGGGTCGTCCCGTACCGTCGGGCTGAAGTGATCGCTACGAACACCGACACCTCTTGGAGCTTTAACTCAAGTGATTCAACACTGCAAAACCCACGAGCTAATCGACCTAACGAGGAAATAAGGTGAACCACACACACACACACACACACACACACACACACACACACACACACACACACAACCTACCCAATCACACGAGTTATGCCACAGTCTGGCGAAGGAGCGTTGCATGTTGGATGACCCTGTTCCGTTCTGCCGGTCCCTGTGGCCAGCGCTGACCTTCACGCAGGCCCAAACAACACAACGATCCGGAACGCGTCTGTGCACAAGATCTACCCGCCCAAACCCCATCCCCCCCCGCCCGCCTGCTCATCCACATTGCACAGCCTCGATACAACGCTGACCACCAATTTCAGCTCGGCCAGACGGAACGTAACTATCAACTGTTTACGTTTTATTGCCAGAATTCCCAACTTCGATTCACCAAGGCTGAAGTTAGACGTCAATTCCGCGGGTGTCGCAAACGACAGTCCTTCCCCTCATTCCCTCACCTCACTAGAAACGAACTAACACATCCTCACCCAGCCTCACATCCTGCCTTACTCAGCCTCATATTCTGCCTCACTCAGCCTCACACCCTGCCTTACTAGCCTCACATCCTGCCTTACTCAGCCTCACATCCTGCCTCACTCAGCCTAACATCCTGCCTCACTCAGCCTAACATCCTGCCTCACTCAGCCTCACTTCTTGCCTTACTCAGCCTCACATCCTCCCATAATCAGCCTCACATTCTGCCTTACTCAGCCTCACATCCTGCCTCACTCAGCCTCACATCCTACCTCACTCAGCCTCACATCCTACCTCACTCAGCCTCACATCCTACCTCACAAGCCTCACACCCTACCTCACTAGCCTCACATCCTGCCTCACTAACCTCACATCCTTCCTCACTAGCCTCACATCCTACCTCACAGCCTCACATCCTGCCTTACTCAGCCTCACATCCTGCCTCACTCAGCCTCACATCCTGCCTCACTCAGTCTCACATCCTACCTCACTCAGCCTCACATCCTGCCTCATCAGCCTCACATCCTACCTCTAGCCCCACATCCTACCTCACTCAGCCTCACATCCTACCTCACTCAGCCTCACATCCTACCTCACTCAGCCTCACATCCTACCTCACTAGCCTCACATCCTACATCACTAGCCTCACATCCTACCTCACTCAGCCTCACATCCTACCTCACTCAGCCTCACATCCTACCTCACCAGCCTCACATCCTGCCTCAGCCTCACATCCTGCCTCACATCCTGCCTCACTCAGCCTCACATCCTACCTCACTAGCCTCACATCCTACCTCACTCAGCCTCACATCCTGCCTCATCAGCCTCACATCCTACCTCTAGCCCCACATCCTACCTCACTCAGCCTCACATCCTACCTCACTAGCCTCACATCCTACATCACTCAGTCTCACATCCTACCTCACTCAGCCTCACTAGCCTCACATCCTACCTCACCAGCCTCACATCCTGCCTCACTCAGCCTCACTAGCCTCACATCCTACCTCACCAGCCTCACATCCTACCTCACCAGCCTCACATCCTGCCACACTAGCCCCACATCCTACCTCATTCAGCCTCGATAGCCCCACACCCAAACTCCCTACCTCACCGAGATAATCCTATCTGAATAACGAAATCTGTTAAAAATGTAAAATGAATGAATCAGCGGTGGTGGGCTACACCCGTGGTGATAGTGAGGCCGGCACACTGGTGGTGATGGTGAGGCCGTCACAATGGTGGTGATGGTGAGGCCGGCACACTGGTGGTGATAGTGAGGCTGGCACACTGGTGGTGATGGTGAGGCCGGCACACTGGTGGTGATGGTGAGGCCGGCACACTGGTGGTGATAGTGAGGCCGGCACACTGGTGGTGATGGTGAGGGCGGCACACTGGTGGTGACGGTGAGGGCGGCATACTGGTAGTGATGGTGGGGGCGGCACACTGGTGTGATGGTGAGGGCGGCACACTGGTGGTGATGGTGAGGGCGGCACACTGGTGGTGATGGTGAGGGCAGCACACTGGAGGTGATGGTGAAGGCGGCACACTGGTGTGATGGTGAGGCCGGCACACTGGTGGTGATGGTGAGGGCAGCACACTGGTGTGATGGTGAGGGCGGCACACTGGTGTGATGGTGAGGGCGGCACACTGGTGTGATGGTGAGGGCGGCACACTGACGGTGATGGTAAGGGCGGCACACTAGTGGTGATGGTGAGGGCGGCACACTGGTGTGATGGTGAGGGCGGGACACTAGTGGTGATGGTGGGGTCGGCACACTGGTGGTGATGGTGAGGGCGGTACACTGGTGGTGATGGTGAGGGCGGCACACTGGTGGTGATGGTGAGGGCGGTACACTGGTGGTGATGGTGAGGGCGGGACACTAGTGGTGATGGTGAGGGCAGCACACTGGAGGTGATGGTGAGAGCGGCACACTGGTGGTGATGGTGAGGGCGGCACACTGGTGGTGATGGTGAGGCCGGCACACTGGTGTGATGGTGAGGGCGGGACACTAGTGGTGATGGTGGGGTCGGCACACTGGTGGTGATGGTGAGGGCGGCACACTGGTGGTGATAGCGAGGCCGGCACACTGGTGGTGATGGTGAGGGCGGCACACTGATGGTGATGGTGAGGCCGGCACACTGGTGGTGATGGTGGGGGCGGCACACTGGTGGTAATGGTGGGGTCGGCACACTGGTGGTGATGGTGAGGTCAGCACACTGGTGGTGATGGTGAGGGCGGGACACTAGTGGTGATGGTGAGGGCGGCACACTGATGGTGATGGTGAGGCCGGCACACTGGTGGTGATGGTGGGGGCGGCACACTGGTGGTGATGGTGAGGCCGGCACACTGGTGGTGATGGTGAGGTCAGCACACTGGTGGTGATGGTGAGGGCGGGACACTAGTGGTGATGGTGGGGTCGGCACACTGGTGGTGATGGTGGGGCCGGCACACTGGTGGTGATGGTGAGGGCGGGACACTGGTGGTGATGGTGAGGCCGGCACACTGGTGGTGATGGTGAGGCCGGCACACTGGTGGTGATGGTGCGGGCGGCACACTGGTGTGATGGTGAGGTCAGCACACTGGTGTGATGGTGAGGGCGGCACACTGGTGTGATGGTGAGGGCGGCACACTGGTGATGGTGAGGGCGGCATACTAGTGGTGATGGTGAGGGCGGCACACTGGTGTGATGGTGAGGGCGGCACACTGGTGGTGATGGTGAGGCCGGCACACTGGTGGTGATGGTGAGGCCGGCACACTGGTGGTGATGGTGCGGGCGGCACACTGGTGTGATGGTGAGGTCAGCACACTGGTGTGATGGTGAGGGCGGCACACTGGTGTGATGGTGAGGGCGGCACACTGGTGATGGTGAGGGCGGCATACTAGTGGTGATGGTGAGGGCGGCACACTGGTGTGATGGTGAGGGCGGCACACTGGTGGTGATGGTGGGGGCGGCACACTGGTGGTGATGGTGGGGGCGGCACACTGGTGGTGATAGCGAGGCCGGCACACTGGTGGTGATGGTAAGGCCGGCACACTGGTGGTGATGGTGAGGCCGGCACACTGGTGGTGATGGTAAGGCCGGCACACTGGTGGTGATGGTGCGGGCGGCACACTGGTGGTGATGGTGGGGGCGGCACACTATTGGTGATGGTAAGGCCGGCACACTGGTGTGATGGTGAGGGCGGCACACTGGTGGTGATGGTGAGGGCGGCACACTGGTGGTGATGGTGGGGGCGGCACACTGGTGGTGATGGTGCGGGCGGCACACTGGTGGTGCTGGTGAGGGCGGCACACTATTGGTGATGGTGAGGGCGGCACACTGGTGGTGATGGTGAGGCCAGCACACTGGTGTGATGGTGAGGGCGGCACACTGGTGGTGATGGTGCGGGCGGCACACTGGTGGTGATGGTGCGGGCGGCACACTGGTGGTGATGGTGCGGGCGGCACACTGGTGGTGATGGTGAGGGCGGCACACTGGTGGTGATGGTGAGGGCGGCATATTTACATCCACCACCTCACAAACATGCGCAGTGATCCTGGTCACCACCACTCACGAGGCAACCTCACACTTCCCGTCGCATACACCAGCGGTGGTGGTGGTGGTGGAGATAATACTCGAGCCAACGGCGGCGGCGGCGGTAATAACCAAGCCAACGGCGGCAGCGCGGCGGTGACGGGAGTAATATAAGCAACGGCGATGCGGTGGTGGTGGTGGTAATAACCAAGTCAAAGGTGGTGGTACTAAGAGGCAATAGCGGAGGTGGTGGTGATAATAACCAAGACGATAACCAAGGCAACGGCGGTGGTGAGCAATAACCAAGGCAACGGCGGTGGTGAGCAATAACCAAGGCAACGGCGGTGGTGAGCAATAACCAAGGCAACGGCGGTGGTGAGCAATAACCAAGGCAACAGCGGTGGTGAGCAATAACTAAGGCAACGGCGGTGGTGAGCAATAACTAAGGGTGCGGCAGTGGTAATAACCGAGGGAGAGGCAGCGGTACCAATGGCCAAGAAGGTGGTGGTGCTAGTTGTGGGAACATCCAAAACAACGGAGGTGGTGATGGTGACAACCTAGGCAGCTGCGGGTGCGAGGTGCAACAGCGGTGGTGTGTGGTGGTGGTAATAACGAAGTCAACGACAGTGATGGTGATTCCATTAGTCAGTAACGGGGGTGGTAGCAGTGGTAATACCCGAGGCGGTGGTGGTGTTGGTGGTAACTAAGGCAGCGAGGTGATGACAGCGGTGGTGGTAATCGGAGAGGCGGCGGTGGATGTGGCGGTAACGACAGAATTAATCGGGACGGGATCACGTGAAAGTGATACACCTGAGGGCTGCCACCGGCGGTGGCGGTGGTGGTGGTTGTGGTGGTGGTTGTGGTGGTCATAATCTAGGCAGCAGCGGTCGTAGTTATAGTAATAACATTAAAGGCGGTGGACGTGGTAGGGGTAATAATAACCAACACAGCAACGGCGGTGGTTGGTGGTGGTGGTGGCGAGGCAAAACTGGCGGCGGCGGTGCTGGTAACAACTGCAGCAGCAGCGGCAGTGGTGCTGGTAATGGTTGTAGTTGTGGAGGTAATACGAGGCTACGGCGGTGGTGCTGGTAATAACCAAAGTAGCGGCGGCGATGTTGGTCATAACCGAGACAACGGCGGCGGCGGCGATGATACTAGTAGTTATCAAGGCAACGGCGGTGGAGATAGCGGGAGGCAGTGGTGCTCATAACAGAAGCAGAGGCGGTGGCGGTGACCATATCCAAGGTAACGGCGGAGGCGGCGGTGGTGGTGGTAACAACTGAGGCAACGGTGGTGGCTCTAAAACGAGGCAGCGGCGGCGGCGGTGGCGTTAATAATTGAGGCAAAGGCAGCAGCGGTGGCGGCGGCAGTGGTGGTGCTGATGGTAATAAATGAAGCAACGGCGGCGGAGGCGACGGCGGTTATAACCAAGCTCCGGCGGCGTTGGTTGTTGTTGTTGTTGTTGGTAACAACTGAGGGAGCGGCGGTGGTTATAAAAGAGGCAATAGCCGTGGTCATGATTACTGTGGTTATATCCCAGGTAACGGCAGGGGTGGCTGCAATAACCAAGGCAGCGGCGGCGGAGGGATCGGTGGCGGCAACGGCGGTGGTGGCGGTGGTAGCAGTGGCGGCGGTAGATGGGTGAGCTTGGGAAAGCCAGACAACAGAAGACCTCATGGACCCTAAGGAGCCCACCTGCAGACCTCATGGACCCTAAGGAGCCCACCTGCAGACCTCATGGACCCTATGGAGCCCACCTGCAGCAGATCTGTATCAAGACACTAAACTCGTCAGAGACGAGACACCACCATAAGGCATGTCGCCACCACCCACCCTCACACCCGCCCAATATCTCACCTCCGCCACGACAGATGGTGAGTAAGAGCTACAACATGCACCATCTGCTACACTGCGAATACACTGACGGGAAAATATTTGTAGGTGTGACACTGAAGAATATCCAAATCAGTTTCTGAGGCTGGATATTCAGGGGAGAAGGCTGAAGTGTGGAAAAAAAATAAAACAAATTGAAGAAAATATTAGTGTGTTTACTTATGTTGGACAAGTTTATCTACAGATAAATATTATCGCTGAAGTATTTGTACACACTGAGTATCTGCAGTAATTATAGCAGCCATCGCATGAACAACATCTGGGTGCAATTTATTCCAAAGTTCTGTAACTCAAAAGATAAAAATAACAATAAAATGGTCTACGCTCCCATTACATCTTCCCTTATGTTTTGATCCCAGAATTCACTGCCTGCCTCTGGTCGACGAATCTATATATATACATAGTGCGGGAAAATTTTTCGCGCGTTCTGTTGTTGAAATTGTTTAGGGCTAAGGAAATCTCCATCTGATCTCAGAGACTAAGCCTTTAAGAACATAATCTCCTGCTCCCACTCCTCCAACCCCCCCAGGTTTATTTCTGAGCTGAAGAATTAATGATTTTTTTTTTCTTTTCTTAATTACTCGTTCTAGTCTTCCATCGTCCCTGATCACGACGGGAGACCCCCCCCCTCAAAAAAAAAAAAAAAATGAGGAAGCCAGTTCTTGTGGAAAACGAATCTACGGCGGTGCAGATGGTGGTGATAATAACCTAGGGATGGGTGGGTGGCGGTGGTGGGAATAACCCAGGCAATGGCGTCGGCGGTGATGGTAATAACCAAGGCAGCGACACCGGCGGTGGCGGCAACAAAAATAGTAACCGATGAAGCAACGGCGGTGGTGATAGTAATAACCAAGGCAACGGCGGTGGTGATAGTAATAACCAAGGCAACGGCGGTGGTGATAGTAATAAATAACCAAGGCAACGGCGGTGGTGATAGTAATAACCAAGGCAACGGCGGTGATGATAGTAATAACCAAGGCAACGGCGGTGGTGATAGTAATAACCAAGGCAACGGCGGTGGTGATAGTAATAAATAACCAAGGCAACGGCGGTGGTGATAGTAATAACCAAGGCAACGGCGGTGGATAGTAATAAATAACCAAGGCAACGGCGGTGGTACAGTACCCGAAACAGCGGCAGCGTTGATGGTAGCGGTAATAATAATAATACTCTCGAAGCAGCAGTGGCGGCGGCGGTTGCAACTACGGAGGTAACGGCGGCGGTAACGCCATACGCGGTGGTGCTTACAAACGAGGCAGCAGTAGTGGTGGCTGCGGTTACCTTGTGGTAGTAACTGGGGCTTTAAACCACACACAGTACTAGGGCCCAGGAGTACTAGGTGGGACCGTTGGTCGACCAAGCTGTTCTTGGAAGCCGAGGTCCGCACACCCACGCACCCGTGACAGCCTGGTTGGTCTGGTAGACATTTTAATACTTCTTGAATCTCTCTTCCGTGCAGGCACGGTGTTTCTGATGCTAGGGCGCACTTTGTTGAAGAGACTTGGACCTCAGATGTTTAAAGGGGTTCTCTCTCTGCACAATGACCATTCATGCCAGAGAGAGGTTACTTCCCAGTGGAGTAGAGTGGGGACGATGCCCTTTTAAGTTTTCCAAACTTAGATGATGGATTAATCACTGCGTTCGAGGGAGTATAGCCACAGTGCTTTCACCTGTTCCCATTAATCAAGTTCCTTTATCATGGTCAATGTTGGTCCGTGCACTGTAAGATCTAAAGAGCACTTAGTAATTCTGCAATTTTGACCTCATTGAAGGCTGATGTCAAGTCTACAGCAGTACCCTATGTGTCAGAGAACTGGCGCCTTGTTTTCCCGCCCTTTATGGTCGCCAAGATTCATCCCACCATCAACTGTTACTTCGTGGTGTTCGCTGGAGATTAAGGTCGTCAGATATTATTACTACGAGGTCTTCAATATGACAATGTCTATGGCTGTCCGGTATCATCCACCGTCTGATTTTCTCATTTGCCCTAAACCTGAGATTCAAAATTATGTCCCCTAAAAGAATGTTGTTCTCGGTGGCCCAAGAGAGGACTTGATGTCTAATTGTAGCCTTTCAGCGCCCTTTCCTGACAAAAATGTTCATATTCATTCCATTATCATATGTAAAACGTAATATGAAACTGTGATTCTTTGCGTCGATGTCAGATATAGGAATGGGGAACAGGAGGGGCGCGAGTACAGCTCCCTCGGGGACTAAGGTTTTGACTAAGGAGGCACTGAAAATGGCAGCGGCGGCGGCGGTGGTGGTCTTAATAACTGAGGCAGCGGCGGTGGTAGTGGAAATAACCGAGGCAGCGGCAGCGGCGGTGGTGGTCTTAATAACTGAGGCAGCGGCGGTGGTAGTGGAAATAACCGAGGCAGCGGCGGCGGCGGTGGTGGTCTTAATAACTGAGGCAGCGGCGGTGGTAGTGGAAATAACTGAGGCAGCGGCGGAGGTGGTGGTCTTAATAACTGAGGCAGCGGCGGTGGTAGTGGAAATAACTGAGGCAGCGGCGGTGGTGGTCTTAATAACTGAGGCAGCGGCGGTGGTAGTGGAAATAACTGAGGCAGCGGCGGTGGTGGTCTTAATAACTGAGGCAGCGGCGGTGGTAGTGGAAATAACTGAGGCAGCGGCGGCGGTGGTGGTAATAACCGAGGCAGCGGCGGTGGTAGTGGAAATAACTGCGGCAGCGGCGGTGGTGGTGGTAATAACCGAGGCAGTGGCGGTGGTAGTGGTAATAACCGAGGCAGCGGCGGCGGTAGTGGTAATAACCGAGGCAGCGGCGGTGGTGGTGGTAATAACCGAGGCAGCGGCGGTGGTGGTGGTTATAACCGAGGAAGCAGCGATAGTGGCCGTGGGGTTAATAACCGAGACAGCGGCGGCGGCGGTGGTAATGATGGTAGTAACAACCGAGACAGCGGCGGTGGTGGTGGTCATAACCGAGACAGCGGCGGTGGTGGTGGTCATAACCGAGACAGCAGCGGTGGCGGTGATAACCAAGGCAGCGGCGGTATGGTCAGCCTGCTCTCTCTCACTAAACTTGAACTCGTCTTGAAAAGGTTCACAAAATCCAGTCGACCGGGTTCTCCGTTTGTTTGTTCGTTTCTGAGGGGAGGTATGGCAGCTCAGCTGCGTGTCTCTCTGCTCGAATGGAAAGAGTGTGACGAAGTGCCTCACGTACTCCTCATGTCTATAGGCCTCCAACCCGAATTTTCTTCCAGCTGTGTCTTTCCTCAAGTTATGTGCTGCCTGTGTATGTTCTCCATGTTCTCCAAGGTTCTGATTAACTTTGTAATGTAATCTCTCTCCTGTAAATACGACGGATGTCGAAGTTAAATATTCTCCCCAACTGCCTCACGCTGTTCACTGCTGGAGTATCGAGATCCAAAAGCCGAGGTGCTCTGTCAGAGTGTATGTGGTCCTCGAATTACCTTTAACACCTAAATTTTCGGGTGGTGTTCATAACGAGGCTGTAAGGCGTTACCGACCGTGGCAACTGACAGGCCTGAAGTCCACATACCTAACCAACCAAACCACTGCACCTCACTCCGTCATGTGCCCATGTTGTCCTGCTGTAGACACACTTGCCAATACATTATCGTTTTTGTTTTCGTGAATATGTGTTCGTTGCTAGCCATTCGCTGGTTCTCATATATCAAATGGACGAATTCCCATTTGTGTGACTGTTCGTCAAGAGAGAAATTTTGAAATATATTTGAGAGTATTCTAAAAAGGAATCAAAACCCTTCTCATGGCTCATCAATTCCTCTGCTAATTCGTGGCGCCTGCCATCTGGTGGCTTACACGTGAGGTTGTCACATTATGAGTCAGTACTTACAACAAGCACTTCCATGCCATCTTCTGGTGCCACACCACACGACAGGAGAGGCATGAGAAAGCACTGCAGCAACCGCACCAAATTCTTCCTCTAAAAGCAGAGAGCACCTTTAACACCCGGGGCCTACGACTCTTTAACACCCTGCCAGCTTTCATTAGATATAGCATGAGTTGCTCAACAGAGAAATTTAAGAAGAAACTGCGCTAGTACCTTCCAAGCGTACCAGACCTGCTCGTCTTCTGGTTCTCTGTAGGCCTGAGGGCTGGTCAACCAATTACCCAATACAACATCCTGGGCCCAGCCTATTCCAAGCCTGAGCTGTGAAGGGGTGAAGACCCCCCGAAGACCTCACCAAATATCCACTCTAAACACCTCCAGTAATTGACATCCCTTGCGGGCCTTCCCTGGAGGCTGGCTAGCAAGACGCCCTCACTTATACACTGATGTGTGTGGTGTGACCCACACCAGCTGCTGCAGTCATCACTAAATATATAATACCTGTATACCCGACCCACCACCGTGGCTCACCGTCCGTCACCATACACAACACCTGCATACCTCCCACCATTCATCGCCTTCATTCGACTGACACAGGAAATTATGGATACGGATGGCAGCGACACCTGCAGCAGCCCGGGTTGGGTCAGTGCCAGTCATGACAGACAGCGGGCCATACCAGCTTCCCCCACAACACACTCCCCCACCCACCCCCTCACACACACACACACACACACACACACACACACACACACACACACACACAGCACACCTGCTCGTACTGCAGATATCCCATGTGGTGATCAGAGCGAAGTTGGTACGAACCTCCAAACATACAAGGGTCTCGCTCGCTCATACCGTGTGGCAGCACAAGAGTACAGCCTCGCCCTTCCCTACACCGGGGCCCCTACCAACATTAATGACCACTACTCACGCATCATCACCATCACCTTTATTACTCCTTCCTCTGTCAGTCACCTACCATTACTCCCGTCCCCTCCTCCATACACACACATACGACAGTGTCCCCATCACTATCGCTACTGCAACATCCACTCCTACAGCCAATCACGTGTCCCATCACCAACACGATCATCCCATCACTAGGACCTACGATAGCCGGCACCTGGGATTATCACCAGCATTAATCTCCCCATCACCCTATCTTTCACTCATCCCATCACCATTATCCCTCAATCAATACGGAGGCACCAACACCCATCACACGTGGTCCCATATGTGACAGGCGACCGCCACGCCCTCACCACCAGGGCCATCATCCATCCCCATCACTCTGCGTCACTCACCACATTCCCATCACCATCACCACCGCCCCATCATCATCATCCAGACCTCTAATATCTAGCAATTCGTTCTCCCCATCAACATCTCGCCCCATCTCCAACAACAGCAGTACCAAGAATCTTATCCTCCCCATCCCCAACGATCTCGTCCCCATCACCGGGATCATGACCCCATCACTCCAACACTTACGTAAAGTCTCTCTCTCTCTCTCTCTCTCTCTCTCTCTCTCTCTCTCTCTCTCTCTCTCTCTCTCTCTCTCTCTCTCTCCAATATGCCTGCTGCTGTTCCAAACACAGATGAATGGCCATATATGACGTCACACATTAATGGGCCGCCTTGCCAACCTGCGAACCAATCGGCGCGCCGGGGAGGCCCCGCCCTTCGTCCTGACCATCGCTCCACACACACACACACACACACAACACCAAACTCCCCCTTCAGGAATATCAGGTTTACCTCAAGTTTACCCAGGCCAATGTGCTGTCTCCCTGTAGTCTACTTGAGTTTGTATGCCTTAAGTGTACCCAATAGAGTCTATTTGCCTGCGATTTACCGAGGCCTGTCTGTGCTTTACCTAAGGTTTACATGGATCCGAGTTTACCCTAGAGTACGTCCCTTGAGTTTACTTGGTATAAGTGTTGTAAACTAACTCGGGAATAACAACAACATGACCAGTTCTGGACTTAATGATGAGCGTTACCCACAAAGCAAGAAGACGTCAACAGATTTACACACACACACACACACACACACACACACACACACACACACACACACAACGAACCGAATGATGACTATCTCAATCTTCGAGAGAGAGAGAGAGAGAGAGAGAGAGAGAGAGAGAGAGAGAGAGAGAGAGAGAGAGAGAGAGAGAGAGAGAGAGAGAGACCACGTACGAGTGCCTACGGACGAGACCTCGCCACGGTGGCAGGGGCTGGCGCGTTGCGCTTACCACTCCCGACACCCGTGGGGCGAGCGATGGTGCTTTTCTCGGTCGCCTCCGCCTCGTTGCCTCGCCTCGTCTTCCTCGTTGTATGAGGCTACCTTGCTCGGCAGCTGTGGTATTCCTCGAGCCCTGTTGTCTATTCTCGGCTCGTCCGGTACTGTCTTCAACCACGGGTGTAACCTTCTTCTGCAAGTTTCTGCAGCCACTCCATCTACAAAATTTCTTGCTACGTCACCAGGTACTCCAGTTAAAAACAATCGTTTGCACCTTCCTTGCGGGGCAATTCTGGTATGTTTCCAGGGAATCACTCTTGACTTTAATGATCCCGCGTCGTCTTTGTCTGGATCCGGTGAGGCCTCCAAAACACTGTACTTTATGCCCCTCTCTTTGTTGTCATGGTTCCTCTTGTGCTTACTCGAATCTAGAAGTATAAATTTCTCCCCCAGGATGTGGAGGGTACTCTACGGACATCATCCTAGGAGATACAGATCTCAAAGCCCACGGTGATTGGACAGGCGGGCGGGCGGGCGACCGGGGCCCCTGCTCCACCTCGCCTTTAAGGGAAGACCAGTGAAATATACAGAGGCAGGGACTGCGTCGCCGAGAGCAACAGCGTCCAGGGAGGGAAGTCACTCCCACAACACAATGTACAAAACATCTTGTGGGAGGTAGAGAGGGACCCTTCCATGCAGCAGCTGCTGTTGCAGTAATGGCATATAATCCTCTATTTCAATTAAGGCCCGGCACTGATGGGGACTTCTGTCCGTGACTGAGCCTCTAACGCAAAAGCAAGTAACATTAAAGTTAAAAAAAAAAAGACGCAGCAGCCACAATCAGCAACAGCAGCAGCAGCAACAGCAACAGCAGCAGCAGCAACAGCAACAGGAACTGCAGCTGTACCCGTAATGCTACGTAACTTGACGGAGGTACTGCCCTACTGTCCACTTACATGTGTAATGACCTAACCTCTGTGAATCACCTTTCACACTGTTCCTAAGTCAATGAGTTGGATCTAACCCTAAATGTGTACGTTTATGTAGTAAATACACACGACCCTTAGCCTTCATCTGTAACTTTCCCATATGATGTTCTACTGACTCAACCTCTTGTTTGTTTGTTTGTGTGTGTGTGTGTGTGTGTGTGTGTGTGTGTGTGTGTGTGTGTGTGTGTGTGTGTGTGTGTTTGTGTGTGTGTGTGTGTTTCTATGCACCCAATTCAGGCCACCCCCTGTAACTTCGCCCGTGCATCACTCTAACTCCACACATACATATGGGTAAAGACCCGTTAAGTAAATGTGCTTCTGTGTACTGAATACAAGAGGTTCTCAGCACCGTCTCCAGGACCCAACTCAGGTCTTACTCGGCTGTCCACGTACAGAGGCTCTGACCCACCTCGTACTGTGTTTGTGTCCAGGTTCGGAAGGTAAGGAGCCCTCAGCTCACCACTGTAGCATGCTTTACGTTCATCCATGCTTGTATAACCTTGTCGCGTGGCCTGTAATGTCTTGCCTGCGCCACAGCTGCCGTGGTCTGGTCGATAAAGACATTAAAATAACAAATAAAACTGAAGCAGCTGAAACAGCAACAGCTGCTGCAGCTTCAGCAGCAGAGAAACGGCAACAAACGCAATCGCAGCTGGAACACCGCCACCGCCGCCAGCAGCAGTAAGAGCGACAGATATAACACCACCACCACCACCACCAAAGCCACCGCCAACAGCAGAAGCAGCAGCGACAGCTACACCACCTCCACCTCAGCCAACAGCAGCAGCAGCGACAGCTATACCACTACCATCGCCACAACAGCAGCAGCACCGACAGCTATACCACCACCACCGCCACCTCAGCCAAAAGCAGCAGCAGCGACAGCTATACCACCGCCACCAAAGCCACCGCCAGCAGCAGCACCGACAGCTATACCACCACCACCAAAGCCACCGCCAGCAGCAGCAGCAGCAGCAGCGACAGCTATACCACCACCACCGCCACAGCAGCAGCACCACCACCAAAGCCACCGCCAGCAGCAGCAGCAACAGCTACACCACCACCACCGCCGCCACAGCAGCAGCAGCGACAGCTGTAACACCATCCCCGACCGCAACATCACCATCAGCGAGGAAAATCAAGATGGTGATGGCACACCCTAAAAGTCTCGACCGCCAATAAAAGTAAACCCAGCAATCGTAGACGTTAACACAAGCAGCCCGCCAGCGTCGGCAAGCAGATATAAAATGAAATTAATCGCCACTCGGGGCAGAGGCTGCTGCTGCTGCAGTGGCGGGCCCAAGTGGATGGCTCGTGAGATATGGAGGATCAACCTGAGGCTCCGGCCGGCCCTGGGGGTATGTCTCCGCACTAAGCGCGCCTCCTCCTCCCTCCGCCACACAACACCCCACACCTTCAGCCTGAAGGCAAGACCCGTGGGTACGGTGGAGGGTCACATTCAACCTGCTCCTCAGCAGGATTCAGGTCAAGGGCCAGCTTGTCGAAACCAAGGGGTCGTTCCGTTGTACTCAGGGGTCATGCAGGTCGTACTCAAGGGTTGTAGCATGCTCTCAAGTGGCCCTTGAGCAGATAACCCCATACAGTCATAGGGGAAGGACCACCTTCCTCACGGGCATCTCGCTTGGTCCGTCACGGTTCATGTCTGGGGGAAATGACCGTTGTCGTGTCAGGTTCTCCAGTACCAGACGACTCAGGAGGAGGAGGAGGAGGAGGAGGAGGAGGAGACGGAGGAGGAGGAGGAGGAGGAAGTCGGTGTTCCACACGGATATAGAGGATCAGGGAGAGGAGTGGCCAGAGTGCTCCGGAGGCCAATAACCATCACATTACTACCCGTTAAGCGTTCTTGCTTCTGGTGCCGTGAACTTTTCTGCAGACCGCCCTCTCCACACACTAGACCCACCGATCTTATAAACTCATGGATACATGTAGATACAACTCTCTCTCTCTCTCTCTCTCTCTCTCTCTCTCTCTCTCTCTCTCTCTCTCTCTCTCTCTCTCTCTCTCTCTCTCTCTCTCTCTCTCTATATATATATATATATATATATATATATATATATATATATATATATATATATATATATATTCTGTGTTAGCGTGTAGCGTTAGGAACACACATAGAAACGGCCTCACTCGCTCACATCCATTCTCCAGCAGCCATGTACAATGCAACGAAAGTACGTGCTATAAGGCCTATGTACATTTTACGAAGGCATACACATACCTTGGCCTTCGCACTGCGGCCGAACAGAGGAGGGGAAACAAGACGGAGACAGAGATAACGAGAGATATGAGTCACAGGCCGAGTTTGCGATGATGGTGATGGTAATGTCAGGGTGGGTACTGAGAACTTTCAAAACGAGAGAACATAACACATTAAGACAACATTAGAAGCACTTTCTGGTCTACCGACTGCAACACACCACCACCACACAAGGTCGGGGAAACTGCTGCGCTACGAAACGTCGCTGGGGACTTATACGACCGACATCGGCTTACCAAACCATAAGGGTCCCTGGGACAGGCTACAAGCCCTACCACTACTCTCTCTGGGAGAGGCTACAAGCCCTACCATACTCTCTCTGGGACAGGCTACAAGCCCTACCACTACTCTCTCTTGGACAGGCTACAAGCCCTACCACTACTCTCTCTGGGACAGGCTACAAGCCCTACCACTACTCTCTCTGGGACAGGCTACAAGCCCTACCACTACTCTCTCTGGGACAGGCTACAAGCCCTACCACACTCTCTCTGGGACAGGCTACAAGCCCTACCACACTCTCTCTGGGACAGGCTACAAGCCCTACCACACTCTCTCTGGGACAGGCTACAAGCCCTACCACTACTCAACATGACGCAGACGCGACGTACCTCCACATCACGAGGAAAATAACACTGGAAGGAAGGCTTACCCATTACCTTGCTACGGAGAAAAAGTTCTTCGCCGGCATGACAGAGCACAGTACAGTGCCAACACTAATCCCACTGAGGAACAAGACGTATCAGGAAATATCAGTGATATCAAACCGAGTTCGGGAACTCATCTCTGCCGCATCTACTCCCGGTAAGCTGATGGAACGTGTCAACAACCAAGACACTGTCTGTGGTGCTGATATCCACAATATCTATCCCCCTATAACTCCCATCACTCCTGCCACACCAACAGCTCCTCACCCACCAGCGGACAGTGTCAACACAACCTCCACTTGAAGTTATCTACTCGGTCTTCTCTTGACATCATTCTTTCCACGGTCTGTATCAATGTCTTCTACTCTTCCCCCGATTCCCGAGCTGCTGGCTCGTCTTTCTCTCCTTTTCTGGCGTATAAATTGCAAGCTTTACCAGACAAGAACCAATGGAATGGGTGGTACAACGCGTATCACACGAACCACACGGGGAAACACAGAGGTCCAGACGAAGTCTTTGAGCAGATCACGTCAACAACCTCACCACACTGATCTGCCTACAGGAAAAGAGGACCATTAACCTGCGGGAGTGAGAAGACCACGCTATACCACCGTGAACCAAGAGCAGACCACAGCCGACTACATCACCAGCACGGAAGACCAGTCCACAAGGAAAACATAGCAGACCAGCCCAAGAGAAGACCACAGCCGACCAGATCACGTGCAAAGACCAGTCCACGAGCAAAACACAGCAGACCAGATCAAGAGAAAAACACAAAAGACCAAACCAAGAGTAATTTACGGTAGACCGGACCAAGAACTGACCACAGCAGACCAGGACAGACAGTAAACCAGGCAAAGCCAGAAATGAAAACAATCTGATGAACAAATAACCGACGAGAAGACACAGGCCTTACACAGGGATGACACCACACTGGAAAAGACAAGACCCCAGACGACCGCAAGACGGGTCACTCACTCCAAGATGAACCCAGAGAAGACCAAATGAGGCGCCATTAGCAGGAATGAAGGGAGACTCCCCGAGGCCAAAACACCCAGCCGGCCAAATGGAGTCTGGTGTTCCAATTTATTCTTACAGCCAGGCTAAGGTTCTCCCACCTGCGGGCAGGAGCCGCCACACGGCAGCCATAAGCCACGGCTTCAGGCAAACTCCTGACGCAGTGCGAAACAACAGGCAAAAATGAGCACAAAATCCACACTCCGCCGCCATGACAAATGCCCCGCTACCAAGCTCTATAGTAAATATAAACTCCATTACTATTTTCCTTAGCGTTAAGGCCAGACTGCCTCGCTTGGGGTCTGCGTGGTCTGTGCAACTCAAAATATCTTGTAATCTGTCGACATTTTCCAGACGAAGCAGATACAGCACATCCACAACCCTGCACAGGCAGGATCTCGGGGATTTTAAACTCGGGAATGTTCTGACAAAAACAGGGTTTTGAAAACGGCGACTCGCTCGCTCCTCAAGCAGGACGGAACCCAGAAAAACACACGATAGGGTACATCTCCCTCATGAACACTGACGACTTACAGAGAGAGTCCGGTTGAAATCCACGAGGTAGCGCCGGGTGACACGACCAGCCTGAGTGAGATGGAGGAGGGTTCAGATGGCCAGGTTACTTGCTATCGCTGGGTCCAGCCAGCCACCTCCCTACCTACTAACCCCGCGGCGGGTGCGCACACACAACCCAAGCCTAACTTACTCAAGTGATTCTTGACGCCAGACAGCGAATCGCAATCTGTCCAGCCTGGAGTGAGGTCCAAGGTGAGGCCGTCATGGTCGAGTATTCTCTACATTAACACCATCCGACCCACGCAGCAAGCTGGGTACAAGCAACTATTTCTACCAGCCTTACCTAATATTAATCACCTCAGGTGGACTCCCCCGTCAATGGACTTTCCTCCGTCATAATTAACGTACTGAATGAACCTCAGTCTGTAACATTATCCTAGCTGTTCCGTTCACAAGGACGGAGTCAACCTCGTGTGGTTACCACGAGAGACTGGATGATCAACAAACAAGACTAAAACCTAAACTTTAATGTTGGTTACCGACCTTCCCACAGTGCCTTACCGACGTGCAAACCTGAGACTGTTTCAAACTGTCTAAACCTCAGCTTCAAGTACCATCTAAATACGTCCAAAATACGGTCTACCAGCTTAATGTTAATGCGATCTTCACACCATGATAAAACTTCCTTGACAATTACATATATCTTTATCCCGTCTCCAGAGCGGTACCATTCCTACAGATATAATGTACTGACAACTGGGCAGTGCCTTACATGTACACATGATTTAGGAGGAAGGTGTTGTCTACCTCCACAGCTCCGGTGCCAACCTGGAGTTACCTCACAGACCTATACGGCTACCACTGGAAGTCGCACATCCCAGCCCAACACACGGTACCCACACACACACACACACACACTCCCACAACCTGACCGGGTGGCATAACTTGGTACATATTTGTTCATCGAGTAACTTTACTCTTCTTTATCCTCCAGTGAAGACCCATAATGCTTCTATCACCGTAGGTCCAGGTTAACAACACCTCTGAGTCTGGGATGTTCACAACGTCTTCTCTTAAACTGTTTCCGTCACTCTTGATCACATCCTTTTCGGGCGCGCACGTCTCCCATGTCGGTCCTGGTGATGGGGCCGACTCTTTTATGGACACTGGGGCCTACGCCAGCCGGGATGATCCACATGTAACTCACGATGATGTATCATATCTCCCTCTCTGCGCCCCCCAAAAGGACTGGAGGTCTCAGCATTTCCAGCAGCGCTTCCTGGTCCTGGATTGATCGCCCAATTTTCCAGCGTAGCAATGCCGCCCTCCCTGAGAGGCCGTGTTACCACGGCCGTATTCTCCACATTGGATTATATAAGCTTCTGAAAGTTCGCTAACTAAGTCTGCCATTATCTCTGACGTAGCAGCCACTGCATTATGGGATCCCCAGAAGTAGCGCTACCCAAAAATTAACGTATTTACTTTGTATAATGAAGTAACTTTAACGAAGCTACAACGTAAGACGCGTGATCATCCTCATTCTGCCTTGACTCGGTTATCACAGGAGGTCTTCTGTGCAGGTGAACGTAGCCAACGCTGTGGCCATCCACCCAGCCGCTCACGAAATGGGAGCACCACCGTAACCCACAGAGGAAGCACAGTGCTGCTCTGCGTTGCCTGTGCGACACCACAGGGAACACACCGGCCGGCCAACGTACTACGGAACCCAGGCGTCCGTTAACGCACCCACAGGCATAAACAAACACATCCTCACAGAGGAGGGCAGACACTACCGCAGCTACTCCCACCCACTCCCACACACTGACGGACGGAACCGACACGCCATCACAGCCGTCGCTACCATTTCCAGCCAACATTCGTGAAATGAAAACAATCGGTCGTGCAGATAAAGGGGCTATATTAACAGCCTTCATGCCTCTCTTAAAAAACAATCACCCCATAAAACACCAGCGGGTGTTGGAAACAATCGTTCCCACGCCCACAAAAATCCACCGACCCATTATAAACGTATCAAAATAAAGCAACGTGTGGGCCGACCCCCCCACCGCCAGCAAAGATGGTTCTCCCCCCCCCGCAGCCACCTGCCTGCCCACGGCCGAGTTAAAAGCCACAACAGCTCCCGCCTGGCGGCGCGGCTATTGCTCCCAAAACAACAATCCTTTATTGCAAAATATCTTACGACCCCCCAAGAGAGAGAGAGAGAGAGAGAGAGAGAGAGAGAGAGAGAGAGAGAGAGAGAGAGAGAGAGAGAGAGAGAGAGAGAGAGAGAGAGAGTGAGTGAGTGAGTGAGTGAGTGAGTGAGAGAGAGAGAGAGAGAGAGAGAGAGAGAGAGAGAGAGAGAGAGAGAGAGAGAGAGAGAGAGAGAGAGAGAGAGAGAGAGAGAGAGAGAGAGAGAGAATTAGGGACAAGGCTATTATACGTCAACAAAGACATGGGCGCCATGAACTTCGCATCGCCCGAGTGGAGACGAACACCAACCACAGGAAGACTGAAAAATAATCAACAGAACATATGCCAAATAGGGCTGATCCAGTCTTACGGTGTGCCACTTCAAATAACGCGATTCTTAAAGAGGATACGTCAACCACGTCGCTGGAGGACAGCCAGCTACGAGTACGTGGGAAGGGGAAGATAATGACGAGTGTTCCACAATACAGGACACAAGCCTCACCGTGAAAGACGGATGCGCCGCGAGCCACGAGCAGCTGCGTCGGATGGATTTCCTAAACACAGCGCAGTCCACCGAGACGATATGCAAACTGAAGACGAAGACCTCGTCAACCTCCCCTTTGGCGCTCTCTGGACTGTCACCTCGTACGCTCAACGTCATCTTTCACCGTAATGGAGACCGGTGAACTTGGGAACTCAAAACGACTCCTCACAGCCCACGCAGACTTGGTAAATTTTGAAGTATCGTGGGCACGACTGAAAACACAATCTCTAACCCCCTCTACAGCGCAGTCGGAAAAGACGCTGTACAGTCTACTTGTGACTAATCCTTGAAGGCCTGGCTCCCAATCTTTCACTAATCCTTGAAGGCCTGGCTCCCAATCTTTCACTAATCCTTGAAGGCCTGGCTCCCAATCTTTCACTAATCCTTGAAGGCCTGGCTCCCAATCTTTCACTAACACTGCAGGTGGGGGTAGACTTTGTAAAAATCCCTCCACAGAAATCATGCTGTGCCATGTACTCGGCCACAAGAGAACAGTATTGTCAGAGGTGGGAGGCCTGAACACGTTCACCTTACTTCCTGCAACTACCTGACCCATTTATGAACTTGGCTGGCGAGAGGTTCTGGAACACGTTAAAAAAACATTACAGGTCGTAACTTACAAAAAAAAGGAAGAAAAAGCTGGGTTGTGTAAGACGCACGCGCAGGTCTGCTACCTACACCCTACGGCCTTAAACAGCCAGGCAGATCACAGGAGCAACGCAGCAGTTCGGTTCTACAGCAAGGCAAGGCTTAAGTACCACAGGAGCCAACAAAATCATCTTGTGATATACGTGAGGTAAAGGTCAGAACACATGGTCACGGCAAGTGGTACTTACTGGGGAAAAATCAACACTTTACTGGGTCTCTTTTGAGGAGCTTCGTGATGGGCAACAAGACACTAGATCGAGGGTCGGCAGGTGTATGTCTTGCTGTGTGAGCGATACTTCGAACACGATCATCCCCTGCTGCCATTTTGATTCCCCAAACGTAGCATACAAACAGCATAAAAATTACCTTTACACCAATGAACGACAGGTCTGAGAATGATCAGCTCTTAAAGAGGGTTGGTAAATGCTCTCAAATTTTTTCGTCCTTATGTCATATCACATGAGTTTGAAATCATAAAGATCGTTCTTGTGCTGTGTGTACATCATAATTCGAAAGCATTTAATATGGTTCTTACAGTTCATTTACAGACGAAGTCAATTCTATGTACCAACACTAATAAAGTCGTTACTATAAATAATACAGAGCTGTCACAACTGAAGTCAACTCATCACCACAACCACGAAAAAAGAATAACATCTCGCGTCACCTCTGGCATGGATGCCTGAAGCTGCCGACCCCTGGTTTCAGTGTACGGCCTTCGCATACACACACACACACACCACATCACTGCAGGTGTTGGCAGTATTCCCGAAGCACCATGGACGTGAACCCCCATCAGATAGACAGTCACTGCTCGTACGTTTACACGGCGACAAATGACACAATTCCCTTCGAGTTTCGTGTCGTTAACCAACCGTTCGCAGTCCCGCACTGATAAGGATAATCCCCAATAATCCAGCCATCACGTAATCCATCAGTGATCCACCATACGAGCGAATGTACAGTGACCACACGTTACTGTTATCCGCAACAGCTCCAACTGGACCACATCTCACGATGTGTCATACCAGCAGCCAACCCCGACAGCAGCCTACCATCCCAGCAGGCCATCACATTAGCAGCATGCCCCTCCCGCAGACCACCACACAAACTGCTCATCCATCCGGCAGTCCACCACACCAATTACCCATCCCTCCAGCAGCCCACCACACCAACAGTCCTTCCATCCGGCAGCCCACCATACCAATTACCCATCCCTCCAGCAGCCCACCACACCAACAGTCCTTCCATCCGGCAGCCCACCACACCAATTACCTATCCCTCCAGCAGCCCACCACACCAACAGTCCTTCCATCCGGCAGCCCACCATACCAATTACCCATCCCTCCAGCAGCCCATCACACCAATTACCCACCACACCAACAGTCCATCTCCCCCGAGTGCCACAGCTACTCTATCGGTGGTGTGAACCACAGGAAGCGCTACCACCTTCCAGTAAGTGTCCAGTACTCCAGTACCTTACGACCCGCGTCATGTAACTCGTAGGTAATCCACCAGCATCGTTCCACTCTGAGTATCAAGTCAAGGACCCATCAGACCTGCCACTCGTCCCATGCCAGCTCCCGTCTGGTCGGGTCTGATCCAATTGCAGTCCTCACACGTGCGTCAGTCCCTGAACCTTGGGCCCGGGCCAATCCCTGTACGTGGACCTGTCCCTGCCCTATACAGTCTCCGGTGGAAGGTGTCTCCGACGGCAGCAAGCACCACCTCCAGCCACTCCACCATCCATCACTAGTGACGCCTCCAATTAAAACTTTAATGACTTCTGTTCGTAAGTCATTATTCCAGACAAAACTTGCCCGATTAAATTACCCAGGACCAGAGAACCGGCCGGGAGAACCCGGCAAGAGCTACTGGCCCTTCCATCTCGTCGCGAGAGACAGGGCTCTCATTCCCCCGGTTATTTTCCGTCACATCACTTCTTATCAGCCAACTTTAGCCCATCGTAACCCCCCGTGTTCTCACTGCTGCAGGAGTCCCAGCCGGCCAGCGTTATAACCAGGCACCAACTTTCACCATCATCAGCCTGGAATTTCCGCTTCCCAACTCTCTTGTTACCGGTTTACCTCAGTGTCTCCAGCACCCCACCCTTCACACTCTGGTACCAGACCCAGCTCCTCGTCCGTCTGTACAATGGAGCACCACTCACGCCCTCCTGATCTCCTGGTCTTTGAAGTTCACGTGCGTCTCTCTCTCTCCCTCCACGATCTTTACCTCCTCCTCCTCCTGCCAGTTCACTTCCGTCTTTGTCTCTCATTATAATCCTACTGCTTGATCTTTCTCTTACCAACCTCTTTTCTTCCTTCCCTTTGTCATGTTTGTGTTCGTCCTTCCCCCTTGTCTCACCTCATCATCCACCTCCTTCCCTCGCTCGTCTCCCTGTGTCCTTTTCCCCCCCCAGTCTCCCAGTGCCCCTTCTTTCCCTCCTCTTCCACAAGTCCTGGATCAGTTCGGTTCCCAACCCACTCCAGTTCCTGTGTACTTCCTTCTTTCAGCAGAGCTTCCCTGTCACTCCACCCTCACTGATTCCTCCCGTCCATCATCTACCAGCATATCCATGTTCCCCCGTCAGATCCTCTTCTTCTTCTTCCCTCCTCCTCTCCACCTCCTTTCCTTTATTCGCTTTCTCTGGGTCTCCCTAATCCCTGTGTATAACCTCCATCTTCCCACTCTCCCTGTCCTCCCTCCATCTTACCAGTCCCTTGGTTCTCCCTCCATCTTTCTCTTTATCATCTCATTCCTTCCTTTATCTTTCCCGCGTCCTCCTGATCCCCGTCTCCTGCTTTTCAGTATTCATCTATCTTCACTTGGCCTCCTCTTCCTACTACTTCTGAGTCTGTCTGTCCAGATTTTCCTTACCCTACTGTCTCTCACCCTCCTCCCACGTTTCTCTCCACTCTCCCTTATCCTTATATCAGTTCTTCCACTCCCTCCCCGACTGCTCTCCACCAGGTCTCTAGCTCGCCCGGCTCTGATGCATCATCATCCATACCCAACATAGTCATTTTCGATGGCAGGAAGGTGTTACCTTCCCCCATCTCCTCGGCTCATCTCGCTCGCTCGCGACAATCTCCGCTCTCACTTCGAAAACTTATTCCACCATCGAAAACCAAACTGTGTCGAATATGACCAGCGTCAGACCACTTGCCAGCGAACCAAGTCCTTTCCCGTTCAGTGTACGCTACATCAAGGGGCTCTAGAACTACTTTACAAGCGCGGGGAAGGGGTTGACCGCAGGACATCTCGCGTCCTATCCACATCTAAAACCCTGCCGGTAACGGTGCTCGAGCACTGATACAAGAGGCCCTCCGGGAGCGTCTCTTCCGCCAGAGGGGCCTACGGTCACACAGTCTTCGGGAACACTTGTTCCTCTACGCTCCTAACCTAAAGCGTCGCAGCAGCCGGTGGCCGGGTCGAGTGCTCTCCAGAGAAACTTTATCCACTTCTTACCTTTGGACACATTCAAATGTGCCTCGTTCTTCCTTTCACTAGCTAGAGTCAAGAGCCCTTGGTCTCTTCCCCCACGGACGTCAATACTACCTTCTGGAGCAGAGCCTAGCGCATCCCTGCTTTATAATGACGCTCATCCAAGACTGTCTTCCCGTCTCTGGGACTGGCAAGAGATCACGCGCTGGCGTCCATCAGGGAACAATCCTTCCAGGACCGTCCCTTCACGTACGTCTGGAAGATTCGACATCCCGAGTGAAGTTAATCCAACTTATTTTGTTGGTATCTTGGCTGGGCAAGACCTCAGCAAGTCTCTTGTTCAGCAACCACTGGAGTCAGATGACCTCAGCACGTCTTGTTCAGCAACCACTGGAGTCAGATGACCTCAGCGCGTCTGGTTCAGCAACCACTGGAGTCAGATGACCTCAGCACGTCTTGTTCAGCAACCACTGGAGTCAGATGACCTCAGCACGTCTTGTTCACCAACCACTGGAGTCAAATGACCTCAGCTCGTCTTGTTCAGCAACCACTGGAGTCAGATGACCTCAGCACGTCTTGTTCAGCAACCACTGGAGTCAGGTGACCTCAGCGCGTCTGGTTCAGCAACCACTGGAGTCAGATGACCTCAGCACGTCTTGTTCACCAACCACTGGAGTCAAATGACCTCAGCTCGTCTTGTTCAGCAACCACTGGAGTCAAATAACCTCAGCACGTCTCTTGTTCAGCAACCACTGGAGACAGATGACCTCAGCACGTCTTGTTCAGCAACCCCTGGAGTCAGATGACCTCAGCACGTCTTGTTGAGCAACCACTGGAGTCAAATAACCTCAACACGTCTTGTTCAGCAACCATTGGAGTCAGATGACCTCAGCACGTCTAGCTCAGCAACCACTGGAGTCAGATGACCTCAGCACGTCTAGTTGAGCAACGACTGGAGTCAAATAACCTCAGCACGTCTTGTTCAGCAACCACTGGAGTCGGATGACCTCAGCACGTCTTGCTCAGCAACCACTGGAGTCACATGACCTTAGAACATCTAGACCAGCAACCTCTTGGAGTCAAACGATAATGGGATGAAACAGTATTTAAAAACGACTGCAAATGCTGCCATCATACCAGCTCTGCTTCTCTGCATAAAGTTCAAGTATCCGGCACATGATCCTTGAAGACTCCCCATCACCACATTTCTGTGTCTTTGGAACGTAAGGTCACCACAGTGGTGCCCCTGGAACGTGAGGTTACCACAGTGGCGCCCCTGGAACGTGAGGTCACCACAGTGGTACCCCTGGAACGTGAGGTCACCACAGTGGTGCCCCTGGAACGTGAGGTCACCACAGTGGCGCCCCTGGAACGTGAGGTCACCACAGTGGTACCCCTGGAACGTGAGGTCACCACAGTGGTGCCCCTGGAACGTGAGGTCAACACAGTGGTGCCCCTGGAACGTGAGGTCACCACAGTGGTGCTCCTGGAACGTGAGGTCAACACAGTGGTGCCCCTGGAACGTGAGGTCACCACAGTGGTGCCCCTGGAACGTGAGGTCACCACAGTGGTGCCCCTGGAACGTGAGGTCACCCCTGTGGTGTCCCTGGAACGTGAGGTCACCACAGTGGTGCTCCTGGAACGTGAGGTCACCACGGTGGTGCCTCTGGAACGTGAGGTCACCACGGTGGTGCCCCTGGAACGTGAGGTCACCACGGTGGTGCCCCTGGAACGTCAGGTCACCACGGTGGTGCCCCTGGAACGTGAGGTCACCACAGTGGTGCCCCTGGAACGTGAGGTCACCACAGTGGTGCCCCTGGAACGTGAGGTCACCACAGTGGTGCCCCTGGAACGTGAGGTCACCACAGTGGTGCCCCTGGAACGTGAGGTCACCACAGTGGTGCCCCTGGAACGTGAGGTCACCACAGTGGTGCCCCTGGAACGTGAGGTCACCACAGTGGTGCCCCTGGAACGTGAGGTCACCACAGTGGTGCTCCTGGAACGTGAGGTCACCACAGTGGTGCCCCTGGAACGTGAGGTCACCACAGTGGTGCCCCTGGAACGTGAGGTCACCACAGTGGTGCCCCTGGAACGTGAGGTCACCACAGTGGTGCTCCTGGAACGTGAGGTCACCACAGTGGTGCCCCTGGAACGTGAGGTCACCACAGTGGTGCCCCTGGAACGTGAGGTCACCACAGTGGTGCCCCTGGAACGTGAGGTCACCACAGTGGTGCCCCTGGAACGTGAGGTCACCACAGTGGTGCCCCTGGAACGTGAGGTCACCACAGTGGTGCTCCTGGAACGTGAGGTCACCACAGTGGTGCCCCTGGAACGTGAGGTCACCACAGTGGTGCCTTTGGAACGTGAGGTCACCACAGTGGTGCCCCTGGAACGTAAGGTCACCACAGTGGTGCTCCTGGAACGTGAGGTCACCACAATGGTGCCTTTGGAACGTGAGGTCACCACAGTGGTGCCCCTGGAACGTGAGGTCACCACTGTGGTGCTCCTGGAACGTGAGGTCACCACAGTGGTGCCCCTGGAACGTAAGGTCACCACAGTGGTGCCCCTGGAACGTGAGGTCACCACAATGGTGCCTTTGGAACGTGAGGTCACCACAGTGGTGCCCCTGGAACGTGAGGTCACCACTGTGGTGCTCCTGGAACGTGAGGTCACCACAGTGGTGCTCCTAGAACGTGAGGTCACCACAGTGGTGCCCCTGGAACGTGAGGTCACCACAGTGGTGCCCCTGGAACGTGAGGTCACCACAGTGGTGCCCCTGGAACGTGAGGTCATCTGGAATAAACAAGTTAAGGGTCTGGATGCCCTTCTCCGGCGCGTAAATAATTGGTCAATTCGATACCCTTCTGAATATTTCAATATTCAAAGTCTTACGGAATATTTCTATATTTCCGTCACCACGGGAAGCGTCAGCGCCTTCTGCAGGAACATGTTACCGGCGACGGGTCCCGCGCGAGACTCCACCACCAGCCTCCGTCTACAGAGACGCAGGGTCGACACCCGACGCACGTCACAAAACCGGAGCGTTAAGACCTGACGCAACACCTCCAGGTGTGTCATCCAGTCAGGCCGAGGCCCAGCATGGCGGTCAAGTCCCTCCCCCCCTGCCGCACACTGGGGTGACGGTGTAAATTCAAGGGTTGGTCACCTCATGACGAAGGGTCGTCCCGTGATGACTGGGGGTCGTTATCGCGCGATGACCTCAATCCCTCCCCGCGTTCGGGGCGTGGACACCACGTCCCCGATCACCCCGGGGCGAGAGACTCCCCCCCCCCAGGGAGGGGAAGGCTTACGAGACCTCCAGCAACCGTCTCACTGAACCCGAGCACCACCTCAACTCCCGGCTCATGCCTGGCGAACCCCCCACCGGGTAACGCAGGAGTGTCACACACCGCTAACTTCTAGTGAAACGGCGCCAACCCTGTACGGTCCCAGACCTTACGGAACGGCAGGGCGCCAACCCTGTACGGTCCTAGACCTTAAGGAACGGCAGGGCGCCAACCCTGTACGGTCCTAGACCTTACGGAACGGCAGGGCGCCAACCCTGTACGGTCCTAGACCTTACGGAACGCCAGGGCGCCAACCCTGTACGGTCCCAGACCTTACGGAACGGCAGGGCGCCAACCCTGTACGGTCCCAGACCTTACGGAACGGCAGGGCGCCAACCCTGTACGGTCCCAGACCTTACGGAACGGCAGGGCGCCAACCCTGTACGGCCCCAGACCTTACGGAACGCCAGGGCGCCAACCCTGTACGGTCCCAGACCTTACGGAACGGCAGGGCGCCAACCCTGTACGGTCCTAGACCTTACGGAACGGCAGGGCGCCAACCCTGTACGGTCCCAGACCTTACGGAACGGCAGGGCGCCAACCCTGTACGGTCCCAGACCTTACGATCCTGGGCGGCAGAGTCCCACCCAGGATGCTCACGTCTGGGTTACTAGGAAGGAGGAGGAGGAGGAGGAGGAGGGTGGATATGTCCCCCTGCCTGACAGGAAGCCACGTCCCGCCCTCACCCACCCCACCACCGCCTCTCGGTGATGACGTCATCTGGTGCGTTCCAGCCGTCACAAAGATGCTGGCAAGACGTACGTCATCCGTCAGCAGGTGCCAAGGCCAACCCGGGGCCTTGCCTGGAGTCTACTGGTGCTAGTACCTACCCTAGACGTCAGCGGGTGTCAGCACCATCCTGGAGCCAACCAGCCAGATGGTGTCAGCACCATCCTGAAGCCAACCAGCCAGACGTCAGGAGGTGTCAGCACCATCCTGGAGCCAACCAGCCAGACGTCAGTAGGTGTCAGCACCATCCTGGAGCCAACCAGCCAGATGTCAGGTGTCAGCTTCATCCTAAAGCCAACCAGCCAGGCGTCAAGAGGTGTCAGCACCACCCCGGAGCCAGCCAGCCAGCCAGAACGTCAGCAGGTGTCACCACCACCCCTGGAGCCAGTCAGCCAGACGTCAGCATTTCACATCAAGTTCGACAATGCTTTCCGGGTGACGTCATCCTGACCTGACGTCATATCCGCTTTAGCCCACGGTGATTGGGGTGGGTGGGAAGAGAGATTATTCTATGTGGTAATTTCAGGTAATAAGTCATTACGTGGGAGGGTGGGGAAGGAAGACTGTTGTGTTACCCCCTCAGTGCGGGGAGCGGCGGGTGGGAGGTATGGATGACGCGGGAGGAGGTGGAGGAGAGCGAGCAGGACCTTACCTTACCTTGCGTAAGGTAAGAGGGAGGATAAAAAGGGTAAGGATATACAGAGGTGAGGGGACGCGGGCGACGCAGGATGATGGAACACATGATGGAACGCATCACCACGATCTGCACCACGCCAGAGATGGATGGCCGGAGGTAGCCAGGGCTGACACCACCCCGCGCCCGAACCAGGACGACCACACCTCTCTCTCTCTCTCTCTCTCTCTCTCTCTCTCTCTCTCTCTCTCTCTCTCTCTCTTCTCTCTCTCTCTCTCATCAATGCACCTGAGAGTGAAGCTGGGACCGAACGCGAGAGAGATATACGAGGCCAACTCCGGCCTACTACAAGGCGAGACATTAACATCAAGATCAGACTCGAGTGTGTAACACAACGGTCGTGGGGAACAGGACCTTACTTACCCTCGTACGTCGACACAGCAACCACGCGAGGCCCCTCTCCCCCCGGCCGGGCGGCCCAAGCCAGCCTCTTACCTGTAGACCAGACACAAAAAAAAAACATTAGTGCCTTACACAGAGGCCCACACTTAAGACAATTCAAAAACATAAATAACATAATCAAATTTCCTAACATGTACATTTACGTCTAAAACATGAGATTTTGAAGCATATTAGCCAACACGTTTTCTCCTCAGTCTAAGGGGCCAAACACCCTGCACTTGGCACGTCCTGCGTTGCCCTGCATACGAGAAAGTCAGTCTCTTATTTGGTGTTCCGTCTGCCCGTCCACCTGTTTACCTGCCACCTCCTCCGCCCGTCTGCTGTGCCCCAGTGGTCGATCGGTCTGTCTCCCTTTCACAATAACTGACTATTTCAATATTGCAGACACTCCTGCCCGTGGAACTCACTGTGTCTGTTCTGTACTTGTATACCTGTCACCCAACTGGTTGGTCTGATATTCTTCTATGTTCGGGAGCCATCCAGTCAACCCACCCCCTGGCTCTCTCGTGTAAAGAAACATGTGTCACAAGGTTGCCAGGTCGAGAGAGAGAGAGAGAGAGAGAGAGAGAGAGAGAGAGAGAGAGAGAGAGAGAGAGAGAGAGAGAGAGAGAGAGAGAGGCTATGAAGGTGTTGAATGGGTGTTCCATGTATAGCCTCCGCTTGTGTGGAGAGGCGGCGGGTGGAAGGTGAGGCAGTGTGGAGAAGGAGCCACCTGCAAACACTTCAGCCCCATCAGGGGTACGCCTCCCTCCAGCCCAGGATGAGGCATGAGGCTATCAAAATTTATGTCTGGGGGATAACTCGGTCTTGGAAGAATCCACTCGCGAGTATTTCTCTCACCGAATATTGCTCCAGCGCTCAGACAAGGGGCACCACCTGCTTCATCATAATGACATGCAACAAACATCATGCAGAGAGATCGAGTCTGCACAGACCACTGAGTGAACCCTCTGCAAAAGAAGAATCTAATTATACAAACATCAGGCAGTGTTAGAGTCCACAGGAGGTCATCAGTACTGAGCCACCACACTCCACCTGGTGATAGTAATCACCTCCAGTGATGGTGGTCAGGACTGCCTCCTCCATCTACACCCAGGGTAACCGATCCCCCCGGAGATGCCCAGTGCGTCCGCCAGGGTTTACCGGAGGTGCTGCTCCTCCCGCACCTTTCATACCACCCACACTCACCCCGCCGGAAGACCGTCGTGTGCTACCATCGTCACCCTTCGCGGCTGGCTAGGCTGTCGGACTACGACACAGGCGTGTAGAATTCGTGGCTACAACAGGAAACCTACCAGCGATACATGATACCACTCCGGCAAGTCTCTACGTACACCACACACGGGACAAAATAGGCAATTTCCACATGGATGTACCTAGACGACCTGGCTCGTAATCTACGCTAACAAGGACTATTTCAAACTGGTATGAAACATGCAGACAGTACAATAACACCACTAAAGTCAAAAGGTGTGGTAAAATAATAGGAAAAAAATGTAAACTCTCAAGACCACAGAGATTAAAATCCAGCATATACAAACCGTCATAATACATACTCAAGACCAATTATCTAACCAGTGGAACTGTAACTGGCATACAACTCTGCTGGCCGTGGCCTCAAACAGCCTAGCTTATCAAAGGAACACATCGAAGTTTGGTCACACACAAGTAGTGGAAGGAGACATGAGACTCCGTCACCAACAGTTAAGGCAAGGTACATAACACAGGAGACAATGGCCTTTAAACCCTGGAGACATAGGACACTAAACCCTGGAGACACAGGACATTATACCGTGGAGACACAGAACATTATACCCTGGAGACACAGAACATTATACCCTGGAGACACAGAACATTATACCCTGGAGACACAGAGAATACCATCATGGAGACACTGGACGTTGTACCCTAGAGCCAAAGTACATTAAACTCTAGAGACATACGATATCATACACTGGAGACACAGGACATTATACCCTGGAGATATAGGCCATTATACCCTGGAGATATAGGCCATTATACCCAGGAGACACAGGCCATTATACCCTGGAGACAATGGACATTATACCCTGGAGACACAGGCCATTATACCCTGGAGACAATGGACATTATACCTTGTGTGAACAATATGAATGGCTCAGATGACCCAGATGATCGTATCATCCTCATGGAGGTGGAACCACCTCCTTGCAGGTCCCAGGACCTGGCGGACGGGAGGTGCTACGCCAGGCCCGGCCTGACGGAGGCTGCTTGGGTGCCAATACCGCAGAAAGCGCCGCCAGTCCCCCAGCTCACGACTGTGACGCAGTACTCCACCGCGAGGCCTCACTCTGCCTCATCTAACACGGTCAAAACTTCCCTCCCTCACTCCTGCAACACCAGGAATTCTGAGCAAACCAAACTGCATCACTGCTCTAAATGTAAACTTAGTAGATGTACGGCCTGGCAAACAGAAATTTACCCGTAAAAAACAGGAGACAACCCATCAAAAATTAGTCAGAATAGCACAGCCAACCCACCTGACAACCAAGAGAGCCACCAACCAACCCAACAACGACTACCGTAGCTAACCACGTACCACTGCACCTGGAGGAGGCCAGGGGGCAGAGCCGACGGTAGCCAGCTAGCCAACCCAGCCACCCTGGCTTTACCTCTCCTCCCTGTCGATATCGCTCTCATTCTCCACGTCCTCTCCTTCCCTCTTTAAGCCGGGAACACCGCCCCTCCCACTCAACACTCCCTCTCCCTCTCTCCCCCGCAGCACAATATACCCACCATCAAATCCCGTTCTCCATGGGCGCCTTGCTCCGTGAAGAGGCAGGCATGGAGAGGAGGGGGTGTTGAGACGCGTGGTCCGTCCGGCAACAAGCCGGGGGCGCCCGCGGCTGGTTCCCGCCCGCACCCCTACCTGGACATGATCATCTCGCCAAGTATTGACTCCAGGTCATCACTCACCCTGGAGGGCCCACCCCTACAGTAACCTCTGGTGGTCATCAATCACCATATTGACAAAGGGTCACCCACCCTGATGATGATAACCCAGACGAATCAATATAACCAGGACAGCAAGATGAGAAGTGGGAGGGAGGCGCGTCACTGAGGCACACGACCCGCTTCCTGCAGGAGGAGAGTGACCTTACGGTGTCACCAGGTCCTGGCACTGTCCTGGAAGGAAAATGACCTAAGTGTCACCTAATGCCAGCAGTGTCCTGGTCAGTAGGTGACCTGACAGTGCCACCTGATGCCGGCAGTGTCCTGGTCGGGAGGTGACCTGACAGTGTCCCCAGATGCCGACAGTATTTTAGAAGGAAGTGACCTGACAGTGTCACCTGATACCGGCAGTATCCTGGGAGGGAAGTGATCTGCACCTAATACCCAGAGCAGATCATACCGCGTGTACTGGGGACGTGACTGGTGGTCACGAGCGGTACCCAGTAGTACCCAGTGTCCAAGTGCAGTTGTGTGACTGGTAGGCGAGTCACCCGGCAGATCCTGAATCATGAGGGGACGTGTCCCACCTCATGATTCAGACTCGGCCAGCCATCCACTCACCCGGCACACAGATTTCCCTCTGTATCCTTCATCTGTTAAGCACAACACGAGTCCAGGAGACATTAATGGGGATCGTAATTCGTGTTCCATGCAGCCATCTTTTCACCAGCATGCCTCAAAGACTGACTTAAATACGACTAAGACAGGTCTAATGGTACAATCAAGTTGCCCCCCACTCCATTCTAACGCCGAGTACCTAAATTACAATCACAACAAGACTAAAGTCTACAGACTTCTGTGAGTAAGTGGAATCATACCATTAACTAAATCCCCAGATAAGGCTAGGGCGCCAGGCTGCTGTATGCACCAGCTCCAGACAACCTTGTACTACTAACTCTGCCTCAGCACACACACACACACACACACACACACACAACACGGGTGCAACGAAGGGAGTGAGGAGGAGGAGGAGGAGGAGACAATGTGTTGGGAGAACGAGAAGAAAAGGTCAGCTACAAGATAAGAGGCGTCAGTCAGGAGGCAACACCACCACCACCAGGAAGACAAACCCGTAGACAGACGGGGAAGCTTCACTCCCTCAACCCCCTCCATCAAGACGGCACGACCCGTGAGTATCAAGACCCTGGCCTTTGACCCGATTCTTTAAGTGCCGGGTCAGAGGTTAAGTCTAGTCAACGAATGGTCGTACCATCGTGGTAATGGCCGTACCATCGCGTTCAAGGCGAGGTCACAAGACCCGTAGTCCCTAATGTGTGGCAAAGAGAGAACGAACTCACGAGCCAACAGACAGCTCAGGTGTGAACGCCCTGAACTGGCATCAACATGCAACACACTGTTGCACGTCGCAAAGCTCCTCCTTGCTGAACGCCTCCCTCACCACCACCATCAACACACCGCTGATCTCAAGACGGTAACCAGGTGACAGTAATGTGGCAGGATGAACAGCGATATAGATGATAACTTCCCCTCCACTTTTCTTTTCTATTTTTTCCTATCATATCCTCAACTCTCAGCAGTAGGGCCGAGTATCTCACCGCCAGAGACCAATATAAGTTAACCCCAGCAGGTCTTCCCTCCTACCGAGTGGAGCTGCCTTGGGCTGAAGGACGCTGCTGCTCCTCCCACCCTCAGGACAAAATGGCTGAGTCTCAGGGAGACACCATGGTTCAGCCTCCCCAGCAGGAGGCAGTTAAAACCACTTGGAGCCAACGTCTTGAGCCCTTGAGACAAATACTTTCAATCCTCCGAGAAGCACCAGTTAGAGCCCAGAGGATCTCTTCTCTGAGCCCCGTGGTGGTGGTGGGTGGTTGGTGCGTGCAAGGGGCTGCCGCAGTGCCGGAGCCGGGAGCCCGGCAGGGCCGCCCATGGGCGCTCGAACAGTTCATGTTGAGATCAATAACGTGGAGGGGGGCGGTGAGCCAGCATCCCCGCCCGGTCATCACACTCCAACATTCACAACACATTCCCCGGCGAATAACACAGACACACTGGCCCTAAGCGTCCACAATAAACAAATGAAACAACCAACCCCCTTCCTCCCTCTCTCTCTCTCTCTCTCTCTCTCTCTCTTAATGAAATATCGAAAAACGAAAACACAACAATTTCACAGAGCGAGCCTGGTGATGTGGGCAACACACAGCAGGGCATTCTAGATATGAGAGAGAGAGAGAGAGAGAGAGAGAGAGAGAGAGAGAGAGAGAGAGAGAGAGAGAGAGAGAGAGAGAGAGAGAGAGAGAGAGGGGGGGGGGGGGGGGCGCAAGTGTCACCATGAGCCGGGCGACTGTCACCCGTCCTGAGTCAGGGTCGTCCAACGTCCACGACACCATCATCGTGGGCGACACGGACACCCGTTCGTCCTCGTCACCCGTACATCTCTGACGTGACGCCAGCAGGGGATATCATCTGTCCGTTTCCATCTTGGTATTTCCTTCCTTCCTTCCTTCCTTCCTTCCTTCCTTCACCGGAGAAACGTTGATCCCACCCCCCCATCTCCGCGCCTCTGCCAAGTCGAATAACAAGGGCTTCTTCCGGGGGAGGCCTTTGGTAACCTCCGTTCGTACCTGCTGCAGTAGGTTTTAAACGTTCTCAGCCGATAAGACTTAAAAAACAACAACAAAGAAACAAGCACAAACACACACACAAACACAAGAAATACACACAAACAAACATAGGAAGGAACGTGTAAACATACAAGCAAACGCACACAAGGACAAACACACACACACACAAAAGGCAAGAAAATGTAGCATTAATTTCCGTCGGGGTGGCACAACGCGCGAACAGAGACGACAACCAACCAGGTGTTCACGCAAGCCAATTCTGAGGGCCGAGCTGTCCGGATGACCCAGCCACACACACACACACACACACACACACACACAACACACACACACACACACACACCCCTGCAGAACCTCACCCTACCGAAAAACTCATGTTTACGACGAGTGAAGAACTTCATCTGGGAGTAACGCGACCTCAACACGACACTACAGCAGCACAAGGGTAACGTCTCACACTAACAGGATGACAACGGTACAAATCAATGAGTGGAACTGGCTGAAGCACAGGAGGTGATCAACACTATCCATACACCAGGACAGCAACTATGTTAATGTCCTCATGATCACCATTACCATCGTATAACAATGTGCACTAAATAGTAGTAGTAGTAGTAATAATAATAATAATAATAATAATAATAATAATAATAATAATAATAATAATAATAATAATAACAATAACAATAATACAATAATCAATGGTAGAAGTAGTAGTAGTAGTAGTAGTAGTACTGTATTTCTCTACACTATCAGTGACCCCTCATGTTCATTACAGAGAAATGACTGAACTCACCATCACTACACCCTCATGTTCACCAAACCCTTTCATCTCCAGAACACCCTCATCTTCACAACACCCTCTACAAGCCAGGTTAAAAACTCGTCACCATAGTGATGATGACGCGTTTGACACGACTCTTTTAAGGATTAGAACACACGCATCTTCACTATGTTTCGGGTGACGGCAACCACTGCTGGCAAGGCGAAGAAGATCAAGCAATCTCTCCGCACTCCAGCGGGAGACATAAATGCCAGGTAGGCAGGAGGAAGCGGCCATCTCCTCCTCCTCCTCCGCCGCAGCCCGCACCGGTAACCAAAGCCAGGGAGGGCGGCGACTCAGCTGGAGCCACACAATACAGGATCACATCTCGCCGCCGCTACACATCCTCCGCCCTGAACGACCGTCTAGTGGATCCCTGGCATCTCCACCATCTCCATCAACCGTAATTCAACCAACGACCACAGACTCGCCTCCTGAGCCCTACATGGCCAATCTTTTCCCCCCATCCTAGTGTGGTGTATGAAGCCTTTTGATTCCGAAGACCTCGCTTTCAGAGGAGCCTCTAACGCCGACTACCACGGGCAGCGAGGCAAGTCTGGGGGATTGCTTACCGACCAACACTTGCGTCTCTAATTAACAATGTTGCAGGAGGAACAGAGAGAACAGACATCAAGGGCACTTCCAAGAGGCACTAGTGAGCGGCTGGGATCAACACTCGAACACCGGGGGCTTTACCGGTGATGGGCCCCACTACTGATGTGACTAATACAATCCCAAGGTCCCACTCGAGACTCCCCGCCCCTCACACCTGAGTCTGCTGACGATGGAGTGGAGGGAGGGGGGATAGTGGGCGTGGTTGGAGGAGGAGGAGGAGGAGGAGAACGGTGTGTGAGACCAATGCTGACGCCAGGAGGGAGGAGAAACAACGGACACACAAAAAAAAGAACGAAAAGCAAAGCGAGGGGGAAGACTGGAGAGAGAAAGAAGAGAAATGAATGATAGGTGAAACGAAGAGAGAAGGAGGAGGGTGGTGGAGTGGGAAGATGAATTTCCCGAGGGAGGGGAGAACACAGATGGGTTGGCAGACAGGGGATGAGGTGACAGGAGGCTGGCTAAGGTAATGCAGGGAAGGGGACGATGAAAGAGACAGGATAGAGGAGAGAGAGAGAGAGAGAGAGAGAGAGAGAGAGAGAGAGAGAGAGAGAGAGAGAGAGAGAGAGAGAGAGAGAGAGAGAGGAACAGAAGGAAAAGACAGTGGAGGGAGGGAGGGAGAGAGAGGGCTGGCTCCAGCCTGGAGAGGAGCCAGCAATGAAGGCACGACCACCAATAACGCTACTGCCATCCAAGACGGGAGAGAGAGGGACGGGAGAGGGTGTGGGACGGGAGAAAAGGGATGGGAGAAGCAACTGAGAAGGAAAAAACTACAGGAGCGATGGAGAGATATGGAGGAATGAGGGGGACTGGTAAGATGAGGAGGATGACGGACTCCCTGCTCCCTCCTGAGGGACCTTGGAACTATACCTCCGCCTTTCCATCTCCGTGGGGTCCCACCTCACTCACGACTCCGACGCTGCCATTCACGACACCTGTTCACGACACTAAACATGTTCTTAATTTCTTCCAACAAGGGAAATCTTCCTCCACTGACTGCCCTGGAGGCTGGAGGGAATTAAAGAGACCCTGGAGGGCGTGGCTGAGACCCACACGACGCCATGAAAGACGAATGAGGAGGCTCTCTGGTTAGGGAGGAACTAGGGGTCTATAAGGAGAGAAATATGGGTCCTTCTACAGGAGGCTCACCAGTGTCAACCCCGCCCTCACACTGCCGCCTCTAGTGACACCAGCAGCGTCAGCACTGACCACACGATGCCACCACCAGCTTCAGCCCTGCCTTCACACTGCCACCACCAGAGGCAATATCAGCCCCAACCCTGCCTGCTCGCTGACAACACCCTTGACACCAGCCTCACTCAGACCACCGACAACCACCAGTACACACACACAAATGCCCGCTTGCCCACACATGGATACATCCCCCTTCCCACACACACACACACACACACACACACACACACACACACACACACACACACACATACACACACACACACATACCCCCCTTTCCCATAAACACACATAACCCCTCTCCCACACACACACACACACGCACACACACACACACACACACACACATACACACAACACACACACACACACACACACATACACACACACACACACACACACACACCCTTCCCATCAACACACATACCCCCCTTTTCCCATAAGCACACATAACCCCTATCCCACACACACGCACACACACACACACACACACACAAATAAATATGCACGCATAAACACCCACCGACACAAGACACACACACACACACACGCACAAACAATTGACCCCCGGCGAAAACGTTGGAAATCCTGGAGTTGATCCATAAATACCAAGCGGACGAGACCAATCATCTGGGAAACAATAAGCCACACAAACAGCCTCCCTGGGTGTGCGAGGGGAGGAGGCTCGGGTGTTACGGGCAGGCAGGGAGGGAGGAGAGACAGGACGGGAACGGAAGGGATTGGGGGGGAAGGGAGGAGAGACAGGACGGGAACGGAAGGGATGTAGGGGGGAGGGAGGAGAGACAGGGCGGGAACGGAAGGGATTTGGGGAGGGAGGGAGGAGAGACAGGGCGGGAACGGAAGGGATTTGGGGGGGAGGGAGGAGAGACAGGACGGGAACGGAAGGGATTTGGGGGGGAGGGAGGAGAGACAGGACGGGAACGGAAGGGATTGGAGGGGAAGACAGGATGGGGAGGATGGGATGAACTGGATATGATGGGGGAGAACGGAATGGGACTTTAGAAAAAAGGACGGGGAAGGACAGGATATATGGCGACTGAAACGGCCCGGAACGGGATGAGGTCGGCAAGATTGGGCGGGAAAGGACAGGGACAAAAAACGGACAGGATGGGATGGGAGGAACAGGACGGGGGCAAGACGGGACTCGGGTCTACGGGACCGAACGGGATGGGGTTAAGAACGGGAGGAAGGCGGGTTCGGAATAGGAGGAACGGAACAGGAGAGGACAAGACGGAGTAGGATGGAACACAACGGGACGGGAAGGGGGAGGAAAACGGATCACGAGACATGAAGTGTGAGGAAGAGCACGACCAGTTATGAGGAAGAGGGGGGGGGGAATGCGCGATGAGGAGGGAGGAGAGGAGAGGAATGAAGGAACGCAGAACTGCAGAAAGAGAGAGAGAAAAAAAATAATGACAGGGGAGGTGAAAAAGGTAATCAATGGTAAAGGAAAAACGTAGAGAGAGAGAGAGAGAGAGAGAGAGAGAGAGAGAGAGAGAGAGAGAGAGAGAGAGAGAGAGAGAGAGAGAGAGAGAGAAGTAAAAGGGGAGAGTCAGGGCAAGCGAGAGGGAAAGTAAAGAGGAACTCAAGAGAGGGGAAAAAAAAAAGAGCGGAGAAAAGTGAATGAGGAAGGGAAGGAATACAAGACAAAAGGGGAAGGAGGTGAGAGACGCGGACAAGAGAGAGAGAGAGAGAGAGGGAGGCAATCTAGACGAGGGAAAAATGGGGACCAGGGCAGAGACGGAGGTGAGGTCAGCAGAGAGGGTGGGTGCAGCAGGGGAGATGCACTCACGAACAAAGACCTGTGAAGCACAAGGCTCCCTCTTCCTCCTCCTCCTCCTGCTTCCTCCTGGTGGTGGTGATGCCGGAGCATCAGCTCCGACGCCTCCACCACGACCCTTGGTTATCATCCCTTGACCTATGACCTCACTTTTAAGGGTCTGGGTATAATGTAGACCATCATAGCCAAGGGTCGTACCGCCGTGCTCTACGATCGTATCGTCGTGCTCGAGGATCGTACCGTCGTACTGAAGGGTCGCACCGTCGTGCTCGAGGATCGTACCGTCGTGCTCAAGGATCGCACCGCCGTGCTCGAGGATCGTACCGTCGGGCTCAAGGATCGTACCGCCGTGCTCAAGGATCGTACCGCCGTGCTCGAGGATCGCACCGTCGTGCTCAAGGATCGCACCGTCGTGCTCGAGGATCGTACCGTCGTGCTCAAGCGTCGCACCGTCGTGCTCACGAGTTGATATATACTGACAGCTTGAAGGAGGCAGACATGACAGCAGACATTACGGCGCCCCAAGTCCTCATATACAAGAGGTCATATAACGTGTAATTCTGCCAGACACACACACACACACACACACACACACACACACACACACGCGCGTCTCGTGTAATGCAAGGAACACCGCGAGACCACAAGCTGTACCTCGGGTTATAACCTAGGAATTAAAACAATGTTACCTACAAATTGTTATGTTGTGGCGCACGTCATCAATCAACGGCGAAGATTAAGGAAAAAGCTCAACACAGGAGGAGGGGGGGAAAACAAAACAAAATTCTGAAAATAAACGAGGCACTAAATACTGTAAGGTACTTCAGTAATGGTGGAGGAGAGAGAGAGAGGGGGAGCTGGCTGGCTTAGCGTTAGCCGAGGTAATCTTGTGTGGGATGATGTGCTGTGGGAGAGCAGGGAGGAACAGCATGGCGTAACACAGCAGGTGTAACGTGCCCTCCCAAACCCCATCCCAGCCGCCGGCCCCCCTCTCCAGCACACAACACACAAGTACACCCACTTAATCTCTCTCTCTCTCTCTCTCTCTCTCTCTCTCTCTCTCTCTCTCTCTCTCTCTCTCTCTCTCTCTCTCTAACCCACACACACACACACATACACACAATGAACAAACATGTGTACGCCTTTCGAGGGTTTCCAAGGCTCAAGTCTCTCCAGACCCATCCCTCGGGTGTCGAACCCAAACTTCACTACCGTGTGTTCCCCTGACCAGTCAAGTCACCATGGCTTGAGCTTCAGGCCGGTGCCCTAGGCCTCCTCCTCCGCCTCCACAACCTGGCCCACTTGGCAGACAAGCATCTCTGGAGTTTTACCCACTGCTCCACTGGGCCGCCGTCCCCCATGTTCCTAGCACCTGCAGGGAGCGGGGCTGAACACAAGTCTGGATCCCAGGGGGAGTAGTTCATAGCATCTTCTGCATCTTAACTGTGGATAATTTTTTCTCCCAGTGTTTACAAGGCCGTCGGGCCTACGTGGAGTCATTCTGGGAAGCAGAGAACCAAGCTTTCTTTCCTTTCCAGGATTATCTCCATGTAAATAATTATGCTTCCCGTCTGCGTTCCAGGGTACAGTATAAATTCCAGGGTACAATATACATTCCAGGGTAGAGTATACGTTCCTGGGTACATTATACATTCCCCCAATCCAGGGTACAGTATACATTCTTGGGTACAATATACATTCCTGGGTACAATATACATTCCTGGGTACAGTATACGTTCCAGGGTAAAGAATATATTCCAGCAAAGACTGGAAATGTGTCCTAGAAGAGGCGGCGCCTGTCTTTCTTGAACACATCCAGACATTCTCCAGCCCCGTGGAAGGCTCCCATGTTCCCGGCACCTTCCCTCCTCAACCTATACACATTCCTCCAGCCTCGTCGACCCTTAACAACACCCAGGAGTCATCACCTCTGTTCCCACCACTCGACTATGAATGTACGACCCTCATGTATGATGACTTAGCCCTTGACCTTACGCTGAAAGGGGGGGGGGGTGTCAGACCTGGCCCTTGACCTTACGCTGAGAGGGGTCAGACCTGGCCCTTGACCTTACACTGAGGGGAGGTTAGACCTGGCCCTTGACCTTACGCTGAGGTGGGGGGGTCAGACCTGGCCCTTGACCTTACGCTGAGATGGTTAGACCTGGCCCTTGACCTTACGCTGAGGGGACCAGACCTGGCCCTTTACCTTACGCTGAGGGGGTCAGACCTGGCCCTTGACCTTACGCTGAGGGGACCAGACCTGGCCCTTTACCTTACGCTGAAGGGGTCAGACCTGGCCCTTGACCTTACACTGAGGGGGGGGGGGGTTAGACCTGGCCCTTGACCTTACACTGAGGGGGGGGGTTAGACCTGGCCCTTGTCAAGACCTTAAGCTGAGGGGGGGGGTCAAGTCAAGGACCAGGCTATGGATCTCAAGGGTCGACCCGTGGTGCTCCAGATGTTGTGGTATGAGTGGGTGTTGTTGTGAGTTGTAATGACATCATGTTATACTCTGGACCGCATCTTGCGACTCATGAGTCACGTCCTCTCTCTCTCTCTCTCTCTCTCTCTCTCTCACACAGCACATGGTGGTTTACCCATCATTTATCATCAATAATGACATTATTATTATTATTATTATTATTATTATTATTATTATCATTATTATTATTATTATTATTATTATCATTATCATAATTATCATTATTATTATTATTATTATCATCATTATCATTATTACTCTTACTATTATCATTATTCTCATTATTATTATTATTATTATTATTATTATTATTATTAAAAGGGGAGGGAACGGGGGGCTGGAGATCCTCCCCTCTCGTTTTTTTTTTTTTTTTTTTTTTTCCAAAAGGAGGAACAGAGAACTGGGCCAGGTGAGGGTATTCCCTCAAGGCCCAGTCCTCTGTTCTTGACGCTACCTCGCTAATGCGGGAAATGGCGAATAGTTTGAAAGAAAGAAAATATATATATATTATCCCTGGGGATAGGGGATTAAGAATACTTCCCACGTATTTCCTGCGTGTCGTAGAAGGCGACTAAAAGGGGAGGGAGCGGGGGGCTGGAAATCCTCACCTCTCGTTTTTTTTTCTTTTTAATTTTCCAAAAGAAGGAACAGAGAATTGGCCCAGGTGAGGGTATTCCCTCAAAGGCCCAGTCCTCTGTTCTTAATGCTACCTCGCTAACGCGGGAAATGGCGAATAGTTTAAAAGAAAGAAAGAAAGAATTATTATTATTATCATTATTATTATTATTATTATCATTATTATTATTATTATCATTATCACCATTATTATCATTATCAATATCATTATACCATCATCAGTATCATCAGTCATTGTCATTTTCTATAATTCTTTTCATAATCATTCCACGGGACCCCCCCCCCCCAAGCTTTCCTCGTAACTCTGTCTTACCTCATCCAGGGAGGATCATGGTCGTCTTCTGCTGGACCTTCTCTACCAGCTCTATGTTACCTCCAGCCACGACCGAGCTAATAGTACATATTCCAGCTTGGGTCACCATAATACAGCAGCCCCGTACATCTCCTTGGAACATCTCTCGCCGTCTACTTCCTTCCTGCCAGGCTTCATTATACGAGCAAAGTTTGATGCTCTTAAGACCCTCTTAATGTGATCCTCCATCCTCCTTGTGTGAACCTCCATCCTGCTAACGTGAGCCTCCATCCTTCTAACGTGAGCCTCCATGCTTCTAACGTTTTCCTCCATCCTCCTAATGTGAGCCCTCATCCTCCTAACTATCCTCCATCCTTCTAACTATCCTCCATCCTCCTAATGTGAGCCTCCATCCTCCTAACATTATCCACCACCCTCATAAAAATATCCTCCATCCTCCTAACATCATCCTCCATCCTCGTAACGTCATCCTCCTAATGTGACCCTCCATCCTGCTATCGTCACCCTCCGTCCTCCTGATGTGAGCCCCCACTGGCATGTTCGCCAGCCGGGCGGCAGACAGACGTCCCCTCACACACCGTGCCACGCCATGGCCTCCACCACCAACGGCCCGGTAGTGAGTGTGGTTTGTTCACTTTAGCTTCCCCGTCTTCATCAACATGAATTCATAAGGACAGAGTTCCAGTGACTCCTTGTCTCAACATGTAAATCTTCTCTGTGTCTTCACGCGCGGTGTATGTGTCTTCATGCCCGGTGTATGTTAGTCCCGCCTAGAATCATCAATTTGGCATCATCTTCAAAACCGAATTGACATGGATAAAATCATTCACGCTGGTCCCCTAAAGATACAAAAAAATGCAGCGGTCCCAATACAGAACTTGGTAGAATCTCGTATATTTTCTCTCTCTACCCACCGAAGAAAAGAGCCCGTGATATATGTGTGTTTGTGCTCTCTCCCTGGAAGGCCAAGGGGTGTCCGTGGTCATAACGATTAGCGTTGTTGACCATGAGTCAATTACGGACCACCCTCTTCAAAAGATCCTGGGCGCGGCAGTCATCTCACAGCCAGACCTAGCTCTTCATCCGACTCCCCTCAGAGGTAATTGGTATATGGGAATCTAGTCTCCGGTATTCAGATGCGCCAGTCATCTGAGCAACAAAACAGAGAAGAACTTTCAAATGCACTAACAACCTACTGCAAATAAACCTTTTTTTTAAGGATTGGAAGGAAAGAAAAAGTAGGAGACCGAAAGATAGTAAGATAGGCTATAAGGTGATATATAATTTGAACAATTAGGAAGAGGAGAGACTACATGTGGTATATGGGGGGTGACGTATTGTCAATGGGCTGAACCAGGGTATATGAAGGGGTCTAGGGAAACCACACAATGGGTCTGTGGGGCGTGGCTAGTGGATGGTGGTTTCAGTGCGTGATACAAGACAGTTAGAGAGGTGGACGTGAACAAATGAGGCTCTTGTTTCATCTATTCCCGGCGACACTGCTTTGGAGGGAAACGAATGGATAACAACGAAGACAAAAACGAATCGTTTGCAGTACAGAGTATCGGAGAACTGCCGGCAGTGTAAGTATACACAATCCTACCACAAATCTCATCCAAAATGGTGTACAACTCTCTGGTATAAGTCGAGACAATTCCTCGTACAGTATCATCTCCCACGCCAATGCTCACTCACGCACTTCCTCCAATAACTTCCAGAGTGTGTGTGCGTGATTAATATTCATATATATATATATATATATATGTTATGAGAGAGAGTTTAGTATTGACTAGTCCCTTATCCTTGTATATATATGTATCATGTCTTTACTGGTGTGTGTGTGTGTGTGTGTGTGTGTACGGTGCTCTCTTTTAACATGTACTGAAGGATGCAGTATATAAGATTGTTTATCTAATACAACGAAGACCCGCCTGGCCTAAATTTGGACCTCAGCTTTAACTGATTTCAGTGACGACAGTGAATTAAAAAAATAAAAAGGCTATACAGTGAAGCCTATGGTGATTGAACCGTGACTTAACGCAAGACGTATGTCGATCCTGTCCTGAAAATCTTCGAGGCTTACAGGGCAGAGATGTCTTTCCCTCCCTCCTTCGGCAGTAGGGTGCTGGTGCTGGTGGTGTGAGTGCAAGTGTGAGCCTCGGTCTGTGGCAGCAGTCCATCCAGCCAAGTTAGCGCCACGCTGGGCCGCTCAATTCAATTACTAAAGTAGAGCAATCTGATCAGTCTTGGTCCTGGCCGTCAGCCACCCCTCACGAGTCCCGCTGACCTTCCATTTGTCTTCACGTCTCGGCCAGCCTCCTACCTACCCACCCTTCCACCCCCCTTGATATCAGTGGGTTCATTCCTAACCCACTCTACTCCCTTTATCCGCCGCTAAGGCGCCCCATGCGCAACAACAAACTGAGATAAACACACAGGGAGGAGGAGATGGCCGCTTGGGCAAACACCCCAGATAACCAAATGCGAATATATACCCAGACCAAAGGCAGACAAGACAGTTTGGTGTTGGGACTCTTCATGGCTGCAAATAGCAACGAACAACCACATCCCCATCACATACCCTACCTCATCCAACCAGCTCCTGAGGTCTGGTCCCCAGGGGGTTTATTACCTCCCCTGGGGTCATCCACCCCCTGTCCCACGCTCCGTCCAAGCCGTTCATTAGGGAACCTGGAGGGACAAGCTCGGAAAACAATGAAGGGAAGTAGACCTCCATCCCAAATGGCCTTCTGATGTCAATTTGTCGTATTTGGTCGTTCCCGCTGACCGCGCCGCAAAAGAACGACCACCCGACAGGAAAGGGAAGACCACTGGAGGGAAGAGAGGCCGTGGAGGAGGATGTGCGGAGATGGACGGGAGGAGGAGGGGGAGGAAGGCAACGGGAGGAGGAGGAGGACATGAGGAAAGATAAAGAAGAGGAAAGTTGAGCACAGCAATCCAGAGAGAGAGAGAGAGAGAGAGAGAGAGAGAGAGAGAGAGAGAGAGAGAGAGAGAGAGAGAGAGAGAGAGAGAGAGGACTAAGGGGCGCCACACGGAGGTGACCGGTAAGTAAAGCAGAAGGGTCGAGGAGCAGAACGGCCGAGGGGTAGGAAGGGGAATGCCGAGGAGGAGGCCAGAAAACACAAGGATGGGAACGCAAAGGAGAGAGAGAGAGAGAGAGAGAGAGAGAGAGAGAGAGAGAGAGAGAGAGAGAGAGAGAGAGAGAGAGAGAGAGAGAGAGAGACGGGTGAAAGAGGGAGGGAGGAGAGACATGCTGCAGAGAGGTAGGATACGAGGGAAAGAATAATAATAATAAGAAAGGTACGAACCACATAGGGAAAAGGGTGAGACAGTGGGGAAATAAGATACAGGGAGCACACCAGGGAGGGAGTACTGGGCCTCAGTGACTGACATACGTAACAGATTACAAAATGATAAGAATGAACGATAACAGGATGTGAGTATCCTGGGCACTGAGGTAGTGACTGCGTCGCCGGCAGCAGCTAGCCGCCCTGGCACCATCCCTCAGGTGGGACACGTCTGCCTGTCCCACGGCCCTCCAGCACCACCATCCCTCAGGTGGGACACGTCTGCCCGTCCCGCGGTCCAGCACCACCACATCCCTCAGGTGGGACACGTCTGCCCGTCCCGCGGTCCAGCACCACCATCCCTCAGGTGGGACACCGTCTGCCCGTCCCGCGGTCCAGCACCACCATCCCTCAGGTGGGACACGTCTGCCCGTCCCACGGTCCTCCAGCACCACCATCCCTCAGGTGGGACACGTCTGGCTCTCCCGCGGTCCAGCACCACCACATCCCTCAGGTGGGACACGTCTGCCTGTCCCACGGTCCTCCAGCACCACTATCCCTCAGGTGGGCCACGTCTGGCGGTCGCCGAGCCACTCCACTAAGGCAACATATTACCAGAAAACCTCACGGACGCCCGTGACACACATGACAAGCAACTAACGCAATCCCACACTTCTGCTGTGTGAACGGAGAGAAGAGGAAGCAAAAATCTTGGCAGCTGAGAAGGAAGGCGGGAATGAAAGACACACCAATTATGTTGTGTGTGTGTGTGTGTGTGTGTGTGTGTGTGTGTGTGTGTGTGTGTGTGTGTGTGTGTGTGTGTGAGGGGTAGGAGCGGGTGTTGGGAGCTGGCAAGACCAGGCCACGGGGGCCGGGGCAATGTTATGGTGGAGTGGGAGACACACGGACAATTTGTCCTGGAAATTGTGTTTTGGGTTATGGGTGCGAGATGGAGGAAGGGGACCCACGGGTGAGGGCGTTGTCAAGAGAGGGCACCACGTCTCTTGGTAAGGCCAGCCAGACCGGCCGCAGGGACTCCCTGCGCCACCTAACATCACCACTGCCACCACTACCACCACTACCCTCCTTCACCCAAGGGACGCTCCGTGGCAACCAGTCGGTCACAATAACACAACAACAACAACAACAACAACAACACGGCCACTCACTGTCAGGAGAGAGAGAGAGAGAGAGAGAGAGAGAGAGAGAGAGAGAGAGAGAGAGAGAGAGAGAGAGAGAGAGAGAGAGAGAGAGAGAGAGACGCCCAGCAGAAGAGGTTCAAGTGCGGGGAAGTTCAACGAGAAGATGGTTTGGTTGTCTGGGGGAACGAGAACTGTGCTGAATGAACACAAAATGTGTGGTGGATGTGTTCACATTCGCCTGGGTTGCTGGAAAATATATTCCAGTCCCTCCGGTGATGGCAGACTGCGACACGGGTACGCTGGCGTGTGTTGGGTGTCGAGAGAGGAGTGGGTCGGGCCGTGAATTAAGTCAAATGGCCCAGTGAGTCGACGGTATTGGGAGTCCATGTGTCCAACGATGAGGAAGGGAGAGAGAGGAAGGGTCCTTTAGGAGCAGCAGCGGAGGCCAAGGAGGAGTTAGGAGCAGGGAGTGCGAGCGAGCTGAGGAGAGAGAGTGTATATGTGTTACGGAGGATAGTGAGTGGAGGGTTAGTGTAGTGAGGGCAGTGGGAGGAGGGTGGACGTGCATACGAGGAAAGTGGGTGTGTGGAGTTATCGGGACTGTGGATGGAGCAATGGGATGTTTCAGGACGACACAAGGAAGGTCGAGTCCAGCAGAAGACCGGTGCCAGGAGAGAGCAGATCAGAACCTTGACAGCTTCTAGGTTTTACGTGGTCTATTTTGCCCCTAAAGACGCGGCAAGCGACCAGTGGCTTCCATCTTTAATTTCTGTGTGGGCAGTAGCCATCACGAGGATTGACCGTTACCATACCTTCTCCTCTCCTCACAGAACAGTACTGCAGGATTCTTTTCCTCCCCTCTTCGCTCCCTCTTCCGACAACCGTCAGCAGTCGGGTCTACAAAATATCCCAGGACACCAAATTCAACCCCAACGTATGTTATTTTTCTATAATTTTTCTTTCGGTGATGAACAGGATCTTTGCAACCGACATGGCTTTGGCATATACGTTATTCCGACCCATGTCGGTTACTATATGAGTCTACTGACTGCACGTCGACCCCTGTATATCACATCGTTCCAATTAGTTCTATCCTGTGCACACCTTTCACTCTCCTGCATGTTCAGGCACCGAGCACTTCCGACCGTTTTACCTCATCTTTCCATTTCCAATTTGGTCTCCCAGTTCTCCTTGTTCCCTCCACTTCTGACACATATATCCTCTTCGTCAATCTCTCTCTCTCTCTCTCTCTCTCTCTCTCTCTCTCTCTCTATATATATATATATATATATATATATATATATATATATATATATATATATATATATATATTATATATATATATATATATATATATATATATATATATATATATATATATATATATATATATATATATCCTACATACATATATATTACCTACACACATATGCAATTCCTACCCTCCTCATATTTCTTGCCCCTTCTCTCCTCCCTTCTTGCGTCTCTCTCCATCCATTATCCTTCCTCACTCCTCTCCTTTGTTCTCCCTTGTTCCCTGAATTTCTTCTCCCTTTGCTGATGACAACAGGGCAAGCAGAAAGACTGGATCACAAACTAATGAATATGAGATGCCAATAGATTCAAGACACCATTCACAAACTAACAGAAGTAAATAAAATGACACACCCAATGACCATAAATTTGAGGAACTAACTTAAATTTAGGCAAAGAAGTGGAAGAAATGTAGAAGATATGGGTGACATCGTAAGTGAGAAAGGAATATCGAAGGATATATGAAGAGGGTGACGCTATGGAGTGATGAGCGGTAGGACTGTGAGACCTTCCACTATACCAGCCAACTGCGGAGAAAGTTGAAATGCCAAAAAAAGGAAAAAAAATTAATACTGTTGTGTTCCACCATTAACGAAACATGGAGAAATAAATATGAGGGAGAAACGAGAAACACTTCACGAGCAAAGTTGAGGGATGAGACGCACCATTGTCTTCGTGTAGACACAGCTACATAAACTGTATTCGTGTGGACAACATTATAAACTGTCCTCATGGGAATATGTCAGTATAAACTGCTTCGTGTGGACACAATCAGCTGACTGACAGAAATGCAACTACGGAGACATAGGATGATGATAATGATATACCACGCATGGTAGACAACTGGAGGTATAACAAAAAATATATCAAAAAATGATGGCCTATCAAGAAAAAAAGAGTTATTACAGACTTCAAGAACACCTTGGAACATATCTAAAATAATACTGACTAAATACCAAAAATACCTGACAAAATACCAAAAATCATTCACAAAATATAAAAAATAATACAAAATACCAAAATTAATAAACAAAATACCAAAAATAATACAAAATACCATATATAATACGAAATACCAAAAATACTACACTACCAAAAATAACACAAAATACCAAAAATAATAGACAAAATACCAAAAATAAGACAAAATATCAACAATTATACAGACAAAATACCAAATATAATAATACAGACAAAATACGTGACAGCATAACCAAGTAGCTAGAGCGACTACTCAGCGAAGCGCCAGGAGTAATAAGGAACTACGGAGCCATTTAAAAGAATACTTGACCTGTGGTCGATATCAATCCCAGATGAACCAAGAATAGCCTATGATGTAATGCAGGAGCAGCTCAGAAGAACACCCTGGTTCATCAGGCAAGACGCCTGGGGAGAGAGAGCTTCGCGCTCGCGCCCCCTATCTTCCTCTGCTGTCCCTCCCCCCCTCTTCTGTCCGTCTCCACCCCTCCCACGTCTATCATTCCACCCATCTCGTCTCATGTGTGTCCTCTTCTTCCTACATGACCTCCATAACGACCATCTCTTCTCCTCCCATTTACTCCATTTTTATTTTCGTACAAATTTCCTATTTAATCTGTGACTCCCATTCACCGACCATTGTCCTCCCCTTCCCTCTTTCTCCCTTCCTCTCCCCCACCTCCCCCGTATGTATGTCCTCAACCTTCCCTCTTCTCTTTGTCTTCCATCTCATCAGCGTCTTCCCTCACTCCTCCTTCCCACGTCTAACTACATATATTTACTCAAGACTTTGTCAGTTCTACAGTCTGGCTTCCCTCTGGCGTCCCTCCTCCTCCTACTTGACGGCCACCGCACCGCACGCTCCCTCCTGCTTGAGGGCCTCGTTTTCTACGCTCCCTCCTGCTTGAGGGCCTCGTTTTCTACGCTCTCTCCTGCTTGATAGCCTCATTTACTACGCTCCCTCCTGCTTAATAGCCTCGTTTTCTACGCTCCCTCCTGCTTGACAGCCTCATTTACTACGCTCCCTCCTGCTTAATAGCCTCGTTTTCTACGCTCCCTCCTGCTTGACAGCCTCATTTTCCACGCTTCCTCCTACTTGACAGCCTCGTTTTCTACGCTCCCTCCTGCTTGAAGGCCTCATTTTCTACGCTCCTTCCTGCTTAATAGCCTCGTTTTCTACGCTCCCTCCTGCTTGAAGGCCTCATTTTCTACGCTCCTTCCTGCTTAATAGCCTCGTTTTCTACGCTCCCTCCTGCTTGAAGGCCTCATTTTCTACGCTCCCTCCTGCTTGGCGGTGCCACTCTGCACGCTCCTTCCTGCTTGATGGCTCTCCATGGCCTTGAAGCTACCACCCTCCATCCTCCACCCTCCTCCTCCTCTTCACTACCTCTACCTGCCTTCTTCTACCTTTTCCCTCTCCTCTCTACCCTACCCTTACCTCAACCCATCGGCTCTTCAAGACAAATGGCAGGTAATACCCAGAAATAGTTGGCTCGGACATCACAACATGAAAAAGAAGACACAGACCATGGTATGATGATCACTGGTGATCAATACCACGCACACAACAATACTCAGCTACGTACAAAAACAAAACGTGTAGGTTTCATAGCTGGAAATATGGCGGTGGAAGGGAAGTCCCAACGCTCACTCTTCACAACGCTCACTCTTCACAACGCTCACTCTTCACAACGCTCGCTCTTCACAACGCTCACTCTTCACAACGCTCGCTCTTCACAACGCTCACTCTTCACAACGCTCACTCTTCACAACCCTCGCTCTTCACAACGCTCGCTCTTCACAACGCTCGCTCTTCACAACGCTCACTCTTCACAACGCTCGCTCTTCGCAACGCTCACTCTTCACAACGCTCGCTCTTCACAACGCTCACTCTTCACAACGCTCACTCTTCACAACGCTCGCTCTTCGCAACGCTCACTCTTCACAACGCTCGCTCTTCACAACGCTCACTCTTCACAACGCACTAGTCTGACCTCAAATCAGAATGTCCAGCTCTCGCCATGAAACCTGACTAAAGACTAAATAAAACTAGAATAAACAAAAAAACATATCTTTACTTTGTAATAAACCTGGGGAGAGAGAGAGAGAGAGAGAGAGAGAGAGAGAGAGAGAGAGAGAGAGAGAGAGAGAGAGAGAGAGAGAGAGAGAGAATACAATCCTCTCTAAAGAAAACGTAAACATCGAGGACTTCTAAGAACAACTTTCAAAATACAAAATAATTTCGACAACACAGCCGATAAATTCTTTACCTTAACTAAAGATATCCAGCGATCGACAATAATCAAGGCCAGATGTTACAAAATGTAATGCAAACGTAGGCAATAGTTTAGTTTTTTTCCTTTATATTCTATCCCACTGCAGAAACAGAAAACGTTGAAATAAACAAGCAACGAAAATACTGTCAAGTCTTCGAAAACATTTCGATTCCGGGTAAACAAAACATGTTTACGATAACAATTATCCATTGGATTTTCCTTTCAAACTTTCCTACAACATTCCTAAGCCAGTAGACCCTCTCTGTACTGCCCGGCGCTACGGCTCTGTTGTGCCGGATGAGCGGTGTGGGTGGGAAGGTTTCCCTCCCCTCCTTCGGCTTTCCCAACGTCTCTCTCTCTCTCTCTCTCTCTCTCTCTCTCTCTCTCTCTCTCTCTCTCTCTCTCTCTCCAGACTAGGAATAAGGATACTATTATTGTCCCCCCCCCCAAGCACAGGATCCTTACAGCTATACGTTCGTCTCTCTAGTTTTACGGACTGGGAATGACGATACTATTATTGTCCTCCAGCACTGAACCACGTTTTCTATTATCTGGTTTTCGGATGCACCCACACACATCCCCTCCTCCCTACACCCCTCCTGCCCTTTCATCTCTACCCCTCCCCTCTCTCTAGAGAGAGAGAGAGAGAGAGAGAGAGAGAGAGAGAGAGAGAGAGAGAGAGAGAGAGGCCGGCGCGGGGTCCAGCTCGTGGTACAAATATTGACTCCCACTTGATAACCTTCCACAGTGCCACACAAATGGCTATTGACTCGAAGGCGGTTTGTGGGGCTGGCACATATCTCATTAATTTACCCGGGTGGGGAGGAGGAGGAGGAGGAGGAGGAGGAGGAGGAGGAGGAGGAGGAGGAGGAGGAGGAGGAGGAGAGACTGCCACCTCCCCGGGCGGGAGGTGGCAGCGAGAGAGAGCGAGCGAGCGCGCGAGCGCGGCACGGCAAAACTGACCTTCTGAGCGGGTTTACTTTGGGTTACAATGCCTTACTACTCCCTCCTCACACCAAGCTACCCACCCGCTCATGGGGCTTTACCTTTTAAAATTTAGTTCTAAATGGTTTCTGATATTTTATGCCCCCCTGTTGTCTCTGTGAAAATAATCATCCAATATTCTTTTCAATTCTTTTTTTTTTCTTCTTCTCCATGGAATGTGTACACAATCTCTAACTACACGACAGGATGAAATACACATAGCAGACCGTCTCTCATAAACAACATTACTCGCAGTTCCGTTAATTGGTTCATTCGCCTCGTTTAATGAGACACATTAGTTTAATTAGACTCACTCTCTTGATTTCACAAAGTTAACACAACGTCATAAATTAGCGTTCAACGCTGCAAGGCAAGCAAGCCTTCAGCTCAGAAACTGTTCCCCACTGAAAAAAAGTTAGGCTCAGAAACTTGTTTCCCACTGAAAATAAGTTATGTTCAGAACTGTTCCCACTGGAAAAAAGTTATATTCAACTGTTCCCACAAAAAAAGTTATGTTCAGAACTGTCCCCACTGAAAAAAGTTATGTTCAGATCTGTCCCCACTGAAAAAAGTTGTTCAGAACTGTTCCCCACTGAAAAAGTTATGTTCAGAAACTGTTCCCACTGAAAAAAGTTATGTTCAGGACTGTTCCCAATGAAAAAAGTTATGTTCAGAACTGTTCCCCACTGAAAAAAGTTATGCTCTGAACTGTTCCCACTAAAAAAAAGTTATGTTCAGAACTGTTCCCACTTAAAAAAGTTATGTTCAGAACTGTTCCCACTTAAAAAAGTTATGTTCAGAACTGTTCCCACTTAAAAAAGTTATGCTCAGAACTGTTCCCACTTAAAAAAGTTATGTTCAGAAACTGTTCCCACTGAAAAAAGTTATGCTCAGAACTGTTCCCACTTAAAAAAGTTATGTTCAGAAACTGTTCCCACTGAAAAAAAGTTATGCTCAGAACTGTTCCCACTGAAAAAAGTTATGTTCAGAACTGTTCCCACTTAAAAAAGTTATGTTCAGAAACTGTTCCCACTGAAAAAAAGTTATGCTCAGAACTGTTCCCACTGAAAAAAGTTATGCTCAGAACTGTTCCCCACTGAAAAAGTTATGCTCAGAACTGTTCCCCACTGAAAAAGTTATGCTCAGAACTGTTCCCCACTGAAAAAGTTATGTTCAGAAACTGTTCCCACTGAAAAAGTTATGCTCAGAACTCATTCCCACTGAAAAAGTTATGTTCAGAAACTGTTCCCACTGAAAAAAGTTATGCTCAGAACTCATTCCCACTTAAAAAAGTTATGTTCAGAAACTGTTCCCACTGAAAAAAGTTATGCTCAGAACTGTTCCCCACTGAAAAAGTTATGTTCAGAAACTGTTCCCACTGAAAAAAGTTATGCTCAGAAACTTTCCCACTGAAAAAAGTTATGCTCAGAACTGTTCCCCACTGAAAAAGTTATGTTCAGAAACTGTTCCCACTGAAAAAAGTTATGCTCAGAACTCATTCCCACTGAAAAAAAAATCAAGTGTACATTAGAACATTTGACATTAACATAAAACTTCCTTATCTCCATAAACATCATTTTCTAATTACAATAAAAGCACTGTGGACCAGATTACATTACCACTGTGGACCAGATTACATTACCACTGTGGACCAGATTACATTACCACTGTGGACCAGATTACATTACCACTGTGGACCAGATTACATTACCACTGTGGACTAGATTACATTACCACTGTGGACTAGATTACATTACCACTGTGGACCAGATTACATTACCACTGTGGACCAGATTACATTACCAAGTCCTGACGGGCAGGATACGAACGGCTGAAATTACTTTGAATAATTAATTCATATACTCAGCCATGCTGCTGTCGTGGCACATGCCATGAACTGGGTGGTGGGCTGAGGCTGGGGCTGGGGCTGGGGCTGAGGCTGGGGCTGGGGGCTGCGGCAGTGTACCCACCGACACTTGGGGGCGAGGAGGGAGGGAATTGGGGTATCTCCCCCAACACCTTCGCCACCCACCCACGTCAACTGCTCGTCCCGGGGAGACAACGCCCCCGGGGAGGAGAGGGGAGGAAACACTCTAAAAGTGGGGGAGTAGATTCAGTCATGTGTGGGGTGAGGAGAGAGGTGACGAGGGGGAAAGGGCTGTGGGGAGGTGAGGTAACGTGGGGCGAGGAGGGGAGAGGTCTGGGGAGATAACGTGGGGTGAGGGGGTGAGGGAAGGGAAAGGAGGGAAGAAGGTGGAGGGATGGGAAGCAGGTGGGTCAGGAGACAAAACACACACACACACACACACACACACACACACACACACACACACACACACACACACAAACTGGTTCAACTCGGGGAGATGATGAGGGAGGTGAAAGGGTGGATAGCGCCGAAGGGGAGACACAGGGGAGGAAATGCTAGAAAGAGGGAGGAGTGGGCAAAGGTGAAGGTTCAGTCAAAGAGGAGGGAAGGGACGAAGGGGAGGGAAGGGAAGAAATGGAGGGAAGGGACGAAGGGGAGGGAAGGGAAGAGAGGAAGGAGAGGAAAGGGACGAAGGGGAGGGAAGGGAGGAAGGGGAGGAAAGGAAGGAAGGGGAGGGCAGGAGGAAGGGGAGGGCAGGAGGAAGGGGAGGAAGTAAGAGGAGTGGGGAAAAAGAGGGGAAGGATACAGGAGAAGGGTAGAGACACAGGGGAGGGGAGAGAAAATGTAAGGGAAGGGGAGGGTTCAAGGTATAGAGAGGGACAATGGGGAGAAAACGGTACGGTTTCATTTTCTGGATAACGTTAGAAAACGGTACGGTTTCATTTTCTGGACAACATAAGAAAACGGTACGGCTTCATTTTCTGGATAACGTAAAAAAACGGTACGGTTTCATTTTCTGGATAACGTAAGAAAACGGTACGGTTTCATTTTCTGGACAACGTAAGAAAACGGTACGGTTTCACTTTCTGGACAACGTAAGAAAACGATGCGGTTTCATTTTCTGGATAACCTTAGAAAACGGTACGGTTTCACTTTCTGGACAACGTAAGAAAACGGTACGGTTTCACTTTCTGGACAACGTAAGAAAACGGTACGGTTTCACTTTCTGGACAACGTAAGAAAACGGTACGGTTTCCGTTTCAGGACAACGTGCATCACTGAAACCTAACCTAAAAACGTAAAACATTTGCAGAGAATTACAGGAAATATCGTGGCTTCCTTTAGTGTATATGTAAATAATCGAAATTGTTTATACTCACTGTTTATTCTTAAACTAAAATGTTCATCAGTTTACCTACATTTAGGTCAATCATTTATCCACTCTTCTTAAAAATCATATCTAAACCTTGGATGATAAGAAGAGAGAGAGAGAGAGAGAGAGAGAGAGAGAGAGAGAGAGAGAGAGAGAGAGAGAGAGAGAGAGAGAGAGAGAGAGAGAGGTGGGGGGGGGGGAGGAATTCTATGACACAGCTAGCGACTGAACCCCCGCACTCAACCTCCCTGACCTTGGGGCTCACCTCCCTGACCTGGGGCTCACCTCCCTGACCTTGGGCTCACCTCCCTGACCTTGGGGCTCACCTTCCTGGCCTTGGGCTCACCTCCCTGACATGGGGCTCACCTCCCTGACCTCTGGGTCACCTCCCTGACCTTGGGGATAGCCTCCCTGGCCTTGGGCTCACCTCCCTGACCTTGGGGCTCACCTCCCTGGCCTTGGGGCTCACCTCCCTGGCCTTGGGCTCACCTCCCTGACCTTGGGCTCACCTCCCTGACCTTGGGCTCACCTCCCTGACCTCTGGGCTCACCTCCCTGACCTTGGGCTCACCTCCCTGACCTTGGGCTCACCTCCCTGACCTGGGGCTCACCTCCCTGACCTTGGGGATAGCCTCCCTGGCCTTGGGCTCACCTCCCTGGCCTTGGGCTCACCTCCCTGACCTTGGGGCTCACCTCCCTGGCCTTGGGCTCACCTCCCTGACCTTGGGCTCACCTCCCTGACCTTGGGGCTCACCTCCCTGGCCTTGGGCTCACCTCCCTGGCCTTGGGCTCACCTCCCTGACCTTGGGGCTCACCTCCCTGGCCTTGGGCTCACCTCCCTGACCTTGGGGCTCACCTCCCTGGCCTTGGACTCACCTCCCTGACCTTGGGGCTCACCTCCCTGACCTTGGGGCTCACCTCCCTGGCCTTGGGCTCACCTCCCTGGCCTTGGGCTCACCTCCCTGACCTTGGGCTCACCTCCCTGGCCTTGGGCTCACCTCCCTGACCTTGGGCTCACCTCCCTCACCTGGGGCTCACCTCCCTGACCTCTGGGTCACCTCTCTGACCTCTGGGGGACACCTCCCTGACCTGAGGGTCACTTCCCTGACCTTGGGCTCACCTCCCTAACCTTGGGCTCACCTCCCTGACCTTGGGCGCACCTCCCTGATCTAAGGGTTACCTCCCTTAATGGTTACTGTACTCCCGTTCTCAACCCCCTGGGACCATACACTGGGCCCCAACCCACTCCACCCAGCTGCCCGAGACCACCATCTGCCGTGTCTCACCCGGGACCATCTGCCGATCCCA